>NC_056730.1:374183809-374358809 GCF_019279795.1 Protopterus annectens
CAGTTAATATTCAATGTAACACAATAACTCAATTTAAATGCCATATTATTTGAAAAATGTGCAGATAAAAGGTACTTAAATTCTCTTATACATCCAGTTGAATACAGCTAGATCTTAGCCAGCCAAAGCTGAAGTTTTAAGCAGAAAATATTCCTAACTGTACCACTTAAATAGGCAGTGACAGGCTATCAATGAATGAGACTTCCCCACCTGCAATTACTAACAGCAATAAAATCTAGCAAGCACTAACTGACAAAACAGAGTCAAAACTTCCAGTTCAGTTAATATTCAATGTAACACAATAACTCAATTTAAATGCCATATTATTTGAAAAATGTGCAGATAAAAGGTACTTAAATTCTCTTATACATCCAGTTGAATACAGCTAGATCTTAGCCAGCCAAAGCTGAAGTTTTAAGCAGAAAATATTCCTAACTGTACCACTTAAATAGGCAGTGACAGGCTATCAATGAATGAGACTTCCCCTCCTGCAATTACTAACAGCAATAAAATCTAGCAAGCACTAACTGACAAAACAGAGTCAAAACTTCCAGTTCAGTTAATATTCAATGTAACACAATAACTCAATTTAAATGCCATATTATTTGAAAAATGTGCAGATAAAAGGTACTTAAATTCTCTTATACATCCAGTTGAATACAGCTAGATCTTAGCCAGCCAAAGCTGAAGTTTTAAGCAGAAAATATTCCTAACTGTACCACTTAAATAGGCAGTGACAGGCTATCAATGAATGAGACTTCCCCACCTGCAATTACTAACAGCAATAAAATCTAGCAAGCACTAACTGACAAAACAGAGTCAAAACTTCCAGTTCAGTTAATATTCAATGTAACACAATAACTCAATTTAAATGCCATATTATTTGAAAAATGTGCAGATAAAAGGTACTTAAATTCTCTTATACATCCAGTTGAATACAGCTAGATCTTAGCCAGCCAAAGCTGAAGTTTTAAGCAGAAAATATTCCTAACTGTACCACTTAAATAGGCAGTGACAGGCTATCAATGAATGAGACTTCCCCACCTGCAATTACTAACAGCAATAAAATCTAGCAAGCACTAACTGACAAAACAGAGTCAAAACTTCCAGTTCAGTTAATATTCAATGTAACACAATAACTCAATTTAAATGCCATATTATTTGAAAAATGTGCAGATAAAAGGTACTTAAATTCTCTTATACATCCAGTTGAATACAGCTAGATCTTAGCCAGCCAAAGCTGAAGTTTTTAAGCAGAAAATATTCCTAACTGTACCACTTAAATAGGCAGTGACAGGCTATCAATGAATGAGACTTCCCCACCTGCAATTACTAACAGCAATAAAATCTAGCAAGCACTAACTGACAAAACAGAGTCAAAACTTCCAGTTCAGTTAATATTCAATGTAACACAATAACTCAATTTAAATGCCATATTATTTGAAAAATGTGCAGATAAAAGGTACTTAAATTCTCTTATACATCCAGTTGAATACAGCTAGATCTTAGCCAGCCAAAGCTGAAGTTTTAAGCAGAAAATATTCCTAACTGTACCACTTAAATAGGCAGTGACAGGCTATCAATGAATGAGACTTCCCCTGCCTGCAATTACTAACAGCAATAAAATCTAGCAAGCACTAACTGACAAAACAGAGTCAAAACTTCCAGTTCAGTTAATATTCAATGTAACACAATAACTCAATTTAAATGCCATATTATTTGAAAAATGTGCAGATAAAAGGTACTTAAATTCTCTTATACATCCAGTTGAATACAGCTAGATCTTAGCCAGCCAAAGCTGAAGTTTTAAGCAGAAAATATTCCTAACTGTACCACTTAAATAGGCAGTGACAGGCTATCAATGAATGAGACTTCCCCACCTGCAATTACTAACAGCAATAAAATCTAGCAAGCACTAACTGACAAAACAGAGTCAAAACTTCCAGTTCAGTTAATATTCAATGTAACACAATAACTCAATTTAAATGCCATATTATTTGAAAAATGTGCAGATAAAAGGTACTTAAATTCTCTTATACATCCAGTTGAATACAGCTAGATCTTAGCCAGCCAAAGCTGAAGTTTTTAAGCAGAAAATATTCCTAACTGTACCACTTAAATAGGCAGTGACAGGCTATCAATGAATGAGACTTCCCCACCTGCAATTACTAACAGCAATAAAATCTAGCAAGCACTAACTGACAAAACAGAGTCAAAACTTCCAGTTCAGTTAATATTCAATGTAACACAATAACTCAATTTAAATGCCATATTATTTGAAAAATGTGCAGATAAAAGGTACTTAAATTCTCTTATACATCCAGTTGAATACAGCTAGATCTTAGCCAGCCAAAGCTGAAGTTTTAAGCAGAAAATATTCCTAACTGTACCACTTAAATAGGCAGTGACAGGCTATCAATGAATGAGACTTCCCCCACCTGCAATTACTAACAGCAATAAAATCTAGCAAGCACTAACTGACAAAACAGAGTCAAAACTTCCAGTTCAGTTAATATTCAATGTAACACAATAACTCAATTTAAATGCCATATTATTTGAAAAATGTGCAGATAAAAGGTACTTAAATTCTCTTATACATCCAGTTGAATACAGCTAGATCTTAGCCAGCCAAAGCTGAAGTTTTAAGCAGAAAATATTCCTAACTGTACCACTTAAATAGGCAGTGACAGGCTATCAATGAATGAGACTTCCCCACCTGCAATTACTAACAGCAATAAAATCTAGCAAGCACTAACTGACAAAACAGAGTCAAAACTTCCAGTTCAGTTAATATTCAATGTAACACAATAACTCAATTTAAATGCTGTATTATTTGAAAAATGTGCAGATAAAAGGTACTTAAATTCTCTTATACATCCAGTTGAATACAGCTAGATCTTAGCCAGCCAAAGCTGAAGTTTTAAGCAGAAAATATTCCTAACTGTACCACTTAAATAGGCAGTGACAGGCTATCAATGAATGAGACTTCCCCACCTGCAATTACTAACAGCAATAAAATCTAGCAAGCACTAACTGACAAAACAGAGTCAAAACTTCCAGTTCAGTTAATATTCAATGTAACACAATAACTCAATTTAAATGCCGTATTATTTGAAAAATGTGCAGATAAAAGGTACTTAAATTCTCTTATACATCCAGTTGAATACAGCTAGATCTTAGCCAGCCAAAGCTGAAGTTTTAAGCAGAAAATATTCCTAACTGTACCACTTAAATAGGCAGTGACAGGCTATCAATGAATGAGACTTCCCCCACCTGCAATTACTAACAGCAATAAAATCTAGCAAGCACTAACTGACAAAACAGAGTCAAAACTTCCAGTTCAGTTAATATTCAATGTAACACAATAACTCAATTTAAATGCCATATTATTTGAAAAATGTGCAGATAAAAGGTACTTAAATTCTCTTATACATCCAGTTGAATACAGCTAGATCTTAGCCAGCCAAAGCTGAAGTTTTAAGCAGAAAATATTCCTAACTGTACCACTTAAATAGGCAGTGACAGGCTATCAATGAATGAGACTTCCCCACCTGCAATTACTAACAGCAATAAAATCTAGCAAGCACTAACTGACAAAACAGAGTCAAAACTTCCAGTTCAGTTAATATTCAATGTAACACAATAACTCAATTTAAATGCCATATTATTTGAAAAATGTGCAGATAAAAGGTACTTAAATTCTCTTATACATCCAGTTGAATACAGCTAGATCTTAGCCAGCCAAAGCTGAAGTTTTAAGCAGAAAATATTCCTAACTGTACCACTTAAATAGGCAGTGACAGGCTATCAATGAATGAGACTTCCCCACCTGCAATTACTAACAGCAATAAAATCTAGCAAGCACTAACTGACAAAACAGAGTCAAAACTTCCAGTTCAGTTAATATTCAATGTAACACAATAACTCAATTTAAATGCCATATTATTTGAAAAATGTGCAGATAAAAGGTACTTAAATTCTCTTATACATCCAGTTGAATACAGCTAGATCTTAGCCAGCCAAAGCTGAAGTTTTAAGCAGAAAATATTCCTAACTGTACCACTTAAATAGGCAGTGACAGGCTATCAATGAATGAGACTTCCCCCACCTGCAATTACTAACAGCAATAAAATCTAGCAAGCACTAACTGACAAAACAGAGTCAAAACTTCCAGTTCAGTTAATATTCAATGTAACACAATAACTCAATTTAAATGCCATATTATTTGAAAAATGTGCAGATAAAAGGTACTTAAATTCTCTTATACATCCAGTTGAATACAGCTAGATCTTAGCCAGCCAAAGCTGAAGTTTTAAGCAGAAAATATTCCTAACTGTACCACTTAAATAGGCAGTGACAGGCTATCAATGAATGAGACTTCCCCACCTGCAATTACTAACAGCAATAAAATCTAGCAAGCACTAACTGACAAAACAGAGTCAAAACTTCCAGTTCAGTTAATATTCAATGTAACACAATAACTCAATTTAAATGCCATATTATTTGAAAAATGTGCAGATAAAAGGTACTTAAATTCTCTTATACATCCAGTTGAATACAGCTAGATCTTAGCCAGCCAAAGCTGAAGATTTAAGCAGAAAATATTCCTAACTGTACCACTTAAATAGGCAGTGACAGGCTATCAATGAATGAGACTTCCCCACCTGCAATTACTAACAGCAATAAAATCTAGCAAGCACTAACTGACAAAACAGAGTCAAAACTTCCAGTTCAGTTAATATTCAATGTAACACAATAACTCAATTTAAATGCTGTATTATTTGAAAAATGTGCAGATAAAAGGTACTTAAATTCTCTTATACATCCAGTTGAATACAGCTAGATCTTAGCCAGCCAAAGCTGAAGTTTTTAAGCAGAAAATATTCCTAACTGTACCACTTAAATAGGCAGTGACAGGCTATCAATGAATGAGACTTCCCCACCTGCAATTACTAACAGCAATAAAATCTAGCAAGCACTAACTGACAAAACAGAGTCAAAACTTCCAGTTCAGTTAATATTCAATGTAACACAATAACTCAATTTAAATGCCGTATTATTTGAAAAATGTGCAGATAAAAGGTACTTAAATTCTCTTATACATCCAGTTGAATACAGCTAGATCTTAGCCAGCCAAAGCTGAAGTTTTAAGCAGAAAATATTCCTAACTGTACCACTTAAATAGGCAGTGACAGGCTATCAATGAATGAGACTTCCCCCACCTGCAATTACTAACAGCAATAAAATCTAGCAAGCACTAACTGACAAAACAGAGTCAAAACTTCCAGTTCAGTTAATATTCAATGTAACACAATAACTCAATTTAAATGCCATATTATTTGAAAAATGTGCAGATAAAAGGTACTTAAATTCTCTTATACATCCAGTTGAATACAGCTAGATCTTAGCCAGCCAAAGCTGAAGTTTTAAGCAGAAAATATTCCTAACTGTACCACTTAAATAGGCAGTGACAGGCTATCAATGAATGAGACTTCCCCACCTGCAATTACTAACAGCAATAAAATCTAGCAAGCACTAACTGACAAAACAGAGTCAAAACTTCCAGTTCAGTTAATATTCAATGTAACACAATAACTCAATTTAAATGCCATATTATTTGAAAAATGTGCAGATAAAAGGTACTTAAATTCTCTTATATGTCCAGTTGAATACAGCTAGATCTTAGCCAGCCAAAGCTGAAGTTTTTAAGCAGAAAATATTCCTAACTGTACCACTTAAATAGGCAGTGACAGGCTATCAATGAATGAGACTTCCCCACCTGCAATTACTAACAGCAATAAAATCTAGCAAGCACTAACTGACAAAACAGAGTCAAAACTTCCAGTTCAGTTAATATTCAATGTAACACAATAACTCAATTTAAATGCCATATTATTTGAAAAATGTGCAGATAAAAGGTACTTAAATTCTCTTATACATCCAGTTGAATACAGCTAGATCTTAGCCAGCCAAAGCTGAAGTTTTAAGCAGAAAATATTCCTAACTGTACCACTTAAATAGGCAGTGACAGGCTATCAATGAATGAGACTTCCCCACCTGCAATTACTAACAGCAATAAAATCTAGCAAGCACTAACTGACAAAACAGAGTCAAAACTTCCAGTTCAGTTAATATTCAATGTAACACAATAACTCAATTTAAATGCCATATTATTTGAAAAATGTGCAGATAAAAGGTACTTAAATTCTCTTATATGTCCAGTTGAATACAGCTAGATCTTAGCCAGCCAAAGCTGAAGTTTTAAGCAGAAAATATTCCTAACTGTACCACTTAAATAGGCAGTGACAGGCTATCAATGAATGAGACTTCCCCCTGCAATTACTAACAGCAATAAAATCTAGCAAGCACTAACTGACAAAACAGAGTCAAAACTTCCAGTTCAGTTAATATTCAATGTAACACAATAACTCAATTTAAATGCCATATTATTTGAAAAATGTGCAGATAAAAGGTACTTAAATTCTCTTATACATCCAGTTGAATACAGCTAGATCTTAGCCAGCCAAAGCTGAAGTTTTAAGCAGAAAATATTCCTAACTGTACCACTTAAATAGGCAGTGACAGGCTATCAATGAATGAGACTTCCCCACCTGCAATTACTAACAGCAATAAAATCTAGCAAGCACTAACTGACAAAACAGAGTCAAAACTTCCAGTTCAGTTAATATTCAATGTAACACAATAACTCAATTTAAATGCTGTATTATTTGAAAAATGTGCAGATAAAAGGTACTTAAATTCTCTTATACATCCAGTTGAATACAGCTAGATCTTAGCCAGCCAAAGCTGAAGTTTTAAGCAGAAAATATTCCTAACTGTACCACTTAAATAGGCAGTGACAGGCTATCAATGAATGAGACTTCCCCCACCTGCAATTACTAACAGCAATAAAATCTAGCAAGCACTAACTGACAAAACAGAGTCAAAACTTCCAGTTCAGTTAATATTCAATGTAACACAATAACTCAATTTAAATGCCATATTATTTGAAAAATGTGCAGATAAAAGGTACTTAAATTCTCTTATACATCCAGTTGAATACAGCTAGATCTTAGCCAGCCAAAGCTGAAGTTTTAAGCAGAAAATATTCCTAACTGTACCACTTAAATAGGCAGTGACAGGCTATCAATGAATGAGACTTCCCCACCTGCAATTACTAACAGCAATAAAATCTAGCAAGCACTAACTGACAAAACAGAGTCAAAACTTCCAGTTCAGTTAATATTCAATGTAACACAATAACTCAATTTAAATGCCATATTATTTGAAAAATGTGCAGATAAAAGGTACTTAAATTCTCTTATACATCCAGTTGAATACAGCTAGATCTTAGCCAGCCAAAGCTGAAGTTTTAAGCAGAAAATATTCCTAACTGTACCACTTAAATAGGCAGTGACAGGCTATCAATGAATGAGACTTCCCCACCTGCAATTACTAACAGCAATAAAATCTAGCAAGCACTAACTGACAAAACAGAGTCAAAACTTCCAGTTCAGTTAATATTCAATGTAACACAATAACTCAATTTAAATGCCATATTATTTGAAAAATGTGCAGATAAAAGGTACTTAAATTCTCTTATACATCCAGTTGAATACAGCTAGATCTTAGCCAGCCAAAGCTGAAGTTTTAAGCAGAAAATATTCCTAACTGTACCACTTAAATAGGCAGTGACAGGCTATCAATGAATGAGACTTCCCCACCTGCAATTACTAACAGCAATAAAATCTAGCAAGCACTAACTGACAAAACAGAGTCAAAACTTCCAGTTCAGTTAATATTCAGTGTAACACAATAACTCAATTTAAATGCCCTATTATTTGAAAAATGTGCAGATAAAAGGTACTTAAATTCTCTTATACATCCAGTTGAATACAGCTAGATCTTAGCCAGCCAAAGCTGAAGTTTTTAAGCAGAAAATATTCCTAACTGTACCACTTAAATAGGCAGTGACAGGCTATCAATGAATGAGACTTCCCCACCTGCAATTACTAACAGCAATAAAATCTAGCAAGCACTAACTGACAAAACAGAGTCAAAACTTCCAGTTCAGTTAATATTCAATGTAACACAATAACTCAATTTAAATGCTGTATTATTTGAAAAATGTGCAGATAAAAGGTACTTAAATTCTCTTATACATCCAGTTGAATACAGCTAGATCTTAGCCAGCCAAAGCTGAAGTTTTTAAGCAGAAAATATTCCTAACTGTACCACTTAAATAGGCAGTGACAGGCTATCAATGAATGAGACTTCCCCACCTGCAATTACTAACAGCAATAAAATCTAGCAAGCACTAACTGACAAAACAGAGTCAAAACTTCCAGTTCAGTTAATATTCAATGTAACACAATAACTCAATTTAAATGCCATATTATTTGAAAAATGTGCAGATAAAAGGTACTTAAATTCTCTTATATGTCCAGTTGAATACAGCTAGATCTTAGCCAGCCAAAGCTGAAGTTTTAAGCAGAAAATATTCCTAACTGTACCACTTAAATAGGCAGTGACAGGCTATCAATGAATGAGACTTCCCCACCTGCAATTACTAACAGCAATAAAATCTAGCAAGCACTAACTGACAAAACAGAGTCAAAACTTCCAGTTCAGTTAATATTCAATGTAACACAATAACTCAATTTAAATGCCATATTATTTGAAAAATGTGCAGATAAAAGGTACTTAAATTCTCTTATACATCCAGTTGAATACAGCTAGATCTTAGCCAGCCAAAGCTGAAGTTTTAAGCAGAAAATATTCCTAACTGTACCACTTAAATAGGCAGTGACAGGCTATCAATGAATGAGACTTCCCCCCCTGCAATTACTAACAGCAATAAAATCTAGCAAGCACTAACTGACAAAACAGAGTCAAAACTTCCAGTTCAGTTAATATTCAATGTAACACAATAACTCAATTTAAATGCCATATTATTTGAAAAATGTGCAGATAAAAGGTACTTAAATTCTCTTATACATCCAGTTGAATACAGCTAGATCTTAGCCAGCCAAAGCTGAAGTTTTAAGCAGAAAATATTCCTAACTGTACCACTTAAATAGGCAGTGACAGGCTATCAATGAATGAGACTTCCCACCTGCAATTACTAACAGCAATAAAATCTAGCAAGCACTAACTGACAAAACAGAGTCAAAACTTCCAGTTCAGTTAATATTCAATGTAACACAATAACTCAATTTAAATGCCATATTATTTGAAAAATGTGCAGATAAAAGGTACTTAAATTCTCTTATACATCCAGTTGAATACAGCTAGATCTTAGCCAGCCAAAGCTGAAGTTTTTAAGCAGAAAATATTCCTAACTGTACCACTTAAATAGGCAGTGACAGGCTATCAATGAATGAGACTTCCCCACCTGCAATTACTAACAGCAATAAAATCTAGCAAGCACTAACTGACAAAACAGAGTCAAAACTTCCAGTTCAGTTAATATTCAATGTAACACAATAACTCAATTTAAATGCCGTATTATTTGAAAAATGTGCAGATAAAAGGTACTTAAATTCTCTTATATGACCAGTTGAATACAGCTAGATCTTAGCCAGCCAAAGCTGAAGTTTTAAGCAGAAAATATTCCTAACTGTACCACTTAAATAGGCAGTGACAGGCTATCAATGAATGAGACTTCCCCACCTGCAATTACTAACAGCAATAAAATCTAGCAAGCACTAACTGACAAAACAGAGTCAAAACTTCCAGTTCAGTTAATATTCAATGTAACACAATAACTCAATTTAAATGCCGTATTATTTGAAAAATGTGCAGATAAAAGGTACTTAAATTCTCTTATATGACCAGTTGAATACAGCTAGATCTTAGCCAGCCAAAGCTGAAGTTTTAAGCAGAAAATATTCCTAACTGTACCACTTAAATAGGCAGTGACAGGCTATCAATGAATGAGACTTCCCCGCCTGCAATTACTAACAGCAATAAAATCTAGCAAGCACTAACTGACAAAACAGAGTCAAAACTTCCAGTTCAGTTAATATTCAATGTAACACAATAACTCAATTTAAATGCCATATTATTTGAAAAATGTGCAGATAAAAGGTACTTAAATTCTCTTATATGTCCAGTTGAATACAGCTAGATCTTAGCCAGCCAAAGCTGACGTTTTTATCTATTCTGATTGTGTTATATTTTTCCATGTGCCACATGGCTGATGGGTGTAGTGGTGTCAGCAGGCCTTCTACAGTGGACACCAGTAAATGTAGTGGATGATACATATGCCATGGCTGGGTACAACACACAGAGCCTTTGGTTTGGATGTAGTACAGGTACAAGACTGTACACATGGAGGTATGTCTCCGTGCCATTAACACATCTGTTGCACATGTTATCCCACCAAGACAGGATAGGCAAAACCACACAGTGTTATATATGCAGTCTGCAATGTGTATGACATTGAACATGCTAACAGCAGGGTGTATGTCCCTCTTTCCACTCTACTGCAATCATCACCTAAGTAACGTGAGTGCTAATGCCAGCGGCATAGCCCTACCATTAGGAGGGTATGAAGCACTCAACTACTGTGAATGGTGTAATCAACCGCTAACAACCTGATTACATACACTGTACAGTATTACAGACAGCTATGTGGGGGGATACATGGAACAGCAACTGCCATAATGGTGGTTGTGTCCACAACAGCCACACCCAGTGAGTTATAGCAACACCAGTAGTGCTGCACACCTCTACAGTGTGGAAGAGGGCTTTAACACATCTATGATCTGTGAAGGACTGTATGTCCACGGGATGGCACCTGTGGAATGTTGGCATTTGCCAAGCAGTCCTGGTGGAAACATATTCTGTGAACAGAGGCAGATCCCTTAACAACTACAGACATTCCTACATTTAGGATGGTGTACAAAAGCCTGCTACGATCTACATAGGCATTGTGCACCTCCTAACACTCATCTACACCTGTCTTGATTAGGTAAAGGAGGAATACCAGGTTCAGGTTGTATTCTCTGCCTTTGACAAGTCCAACATTAGAGGGTTCCTGTGTGTTAAGATTAACAGTGACATTGGTCATGGGTTCATTGTTGATATGTTCCATGTCCCTGCAGACCAGGGTCATCAGGCTCCTGGGTGGCTGTTCCCAGCTGACACTGAGGATTTGTGGTAGTCCTTATAACATTGTCAGGTGTAGGCCTATTGGAAAGTATGAGGGATCCCAGCTACTTAATGCACCTGCCCAGGGGGTTCCCCCAAGCATGACACATCACCTGACCGTACTGCATGATATGTTAGTAATCCCAGCCTGACATCCTACAGGTGGGATGGAGTACAGTTAACATGTACTGCCCTTGTCATGTAGGGTCCTGCTTATGGGTTCTGCTAAGGTTGGTACTGCATTGGAGGCCAGACGTGTTTGGCTGGGAGGGGGTACCTATCCATGCCAGATGTATGTTGTTTGGGTCTCTCAAACCCATCAATGGTGCATGTGGACATATATGTTGTGGTTACATTCCTAGGTCCATCTACAGATGCATGTCCATATATATCTACATTGATATATATGTGTTCACCTTTGACAGGGAAATAATCATTTCTTCTAATGGCCCTTTCTGCAAACCGAAAGGACAAACCCGTCATTTCTTACTGCACCACACTTCAAAACACAGCAGTTCTAAAGGCACCTTCGCTGACTCTCGAACTGCAAGTTGGAATACATATCATAATGCAGGGGGGGCATGCCCCCCTGCACCCCCTGTCTGGGGGGCTGGGCCCCCCACAACCCCCCTACTGTGATATACTAACTCCTAGATTGCACTGCAGTGGGGATAGGCAAATATTCCCCATCCCCACTATAGTGCCATCTGCAAACAAAAATTGCCTAATCTGCAATGAGCGAATGCATAGTGACATTCGTTCATTGCACATTCGATGCATGTGCAAGATTGTGCAATATTGAGAACATACTTTTGGCCTTGTAGCTTTCGGACACATGGATTTCTCCCTTTGAAAGATGAGCCATATATATGCTGACATATATGCATTCCTAGTACTATATATCTATATATATATATATATATATATATATATATATATATGTATATATATATATATATATATATATATATATATATATATATATATATATATGTGGACATGTGGAAGTATACATATATATCTATGGATGCATGCATATCTATGTATATATGTATGTATTGGCTTATATATATATATATATATATATATATGTGTGTATATATATATATATATATATATATATATATATATAGATAGATAGATAGATATATTTATATACCTATATCTACATATATAGATATGATATATCCATTTAAAGATGACTATATATACACACACAAATACATCTACATGGCGGAATACATTCTCTGTACTGTTGTATACCTGGGCTGGATGATATGCATGTGAAAACATCATGATTATGGATATCTGCCAAGGCTTAGTGGTAAATCCCTTTGTGTATGGTGTGCAGGGTCATGGTTTTGAGCCTTGCAGGAGCTGTTTATTTTATTGCTGGACAGAACACAGCCTGTTGGATAAAGAGTGAGTAAGGCACTGTAAAGCAGTTGTAAGTGGGTTTGCATGGGTTTGTGCAACAGTAAGCACTGCTAACCTCCGGTGATGTTTTCATACACTCAGTTAGCTTCTAAATTGCTTAACCTGTGTAGGCAGTGCTTAGCTCTGCGCAGACCCACGCAAACCTGCTTACAACTGCTTAAATATGCCTTAATCCCTCTGTATCCAATGGGCCATGTTCTTCCCAGCAACAAAATAAACAGTTCTTGCAAGGCTCAAGCCAAGGACCTTGCACACCCTAGACAAAGTGATATACCACTAAGCCATGACAGATACACAGATATTCAATGTTTCAGAAACATAGTAATCCAAAAACCAAGGTAAAGCAGCAAAGAAGAACCTCCAAGGAAATAGCGTATCAAGAATTTATTAACCGCTTTCGTCAGCAAGACTTCATCAGAATACAAAGTAAAATAAAAACAGGTTTATATAACTAAAATCTGCTCACAAACATCACGTGTTCAATAAAACAATTGGTAAAAACATTCAAGATTTAAAGAGACAGTATCCTTATTACTCTAAATAAAGTAATGTATTATCATTACTTTTGTTAATTTTAAGTTTGCGATATTTTAGAAACATAGCCAGTCCTGTCATGCAACAGTACAGAGAATGTATACCAACATCTAGATGTCTGCATGTGTTACTATATTGCAACCTTAACAGATACAACGTATCCATATATGTATATGCATATATATATATATATATATATATATATATATATATATATATATATATATATATATTTTGTTTTACTAACTCTATATACATATATATCACTATCTATGCACATATAGTTATATATCTGTTAGCAGATAAATATATCTATATAGGTATATATGGCCATACATCTGTAGATAGCAATTGCAGATTAACAAATACACCTATGTCCACATGCACCATTAATGAGGTTGAGAGGCCCCACACACTATGCATCTTGTAGGAATAGGCATCCCCCCACAGCCAAACACATGCACCCTGCAATACACTACCATGTACAGTCTGCTTCCCATAGGACATGTAATATTTGGAAGCCATCAACATCCCCATGATACAGATACACAGACACATATATACAGATACAGATATACATATATATATATATATATATATATATATATATATATATATATATATACATGTAACTACACATACACACGCAGATATATGTACAGTAAGATACATATGTAGGAGGTGCACACAATATGGAACAACCACTATGGCTACAGTTAACACCTGAACAACTGGACACTGTATGGACGACACATACTAATGTCAATTGTTGCCTGCAACATATACCCATAGAACAATCATAGGAAAGACACCACATGCAGGTTTGCAGAAATGGGAATCCTTTAATTGAGTACTATAACAGTTCTAAATGCCATATCATATAGCTGTTCAAAATCTGACAACCATATAAACCAAGTACTGCAACTGTGAAACAGTTACACTAATACAGTAGTCTGGAAAGTTTCACAACTCTTGCTGTCCAGGCCAAGCCTTTCAGAATGTACAATAGTGCAGACAGACTGGGCCACAGGGTACCACACGATCAACAGTATGTACTGCAGGTGTGTAGTTTAGCAGCCTCTATCTTCACTCTGTACAAACTCCGCAGGAGGTAAAGATATTTTGTTATCAAATGGGTTGTACCCAGTATATAACAAGGCATAATGCACAGAACAGTCTGTATGGCAGGAGGCAGTAGGCTTGCAGTACCCCAAGTAATGTAAGTAATGTCAATATAGGTGGAGCATATGATACTGTGCATCCACATATCTTGTGGCAGCTCACCCCTGATACCCCCATATTTTGTAACAGCCTAGGTCATTTATGGTGCTCCCCACCTAGTCTCAATAATACAGGCCCATATACCACTGTTACATACACTGGCCTCTGAAGTGCATAAAGGCACACATGTGTTGTGTAGGTGACGCCCACACATATATGGCCCCAGCCCCATTGTATGTGTGGGGGATACAACAGCAGTGGATTAATGGCAGCAATGGCAGTGTGATATACTCACAGCCCACTACAGAACAAACCCCAACAGCATGACATATGTGCAAAGCTTGGTATGTAGATGGGGGACAGAGGCTGGAACACAGGCACATATGTGGAACACTGTTGCCATACACTAAGCAAGGTGCTGGTGTTACAGGATAGTCTGCAACATACCCTTAGTCAGGGAATTGAGGTTAGAAATAGACATGGATGTAGCCATGTACTGATAGCACGCAACACACACACTGCCAGTGTAATATCTGACGCAGGACCTGTGTGGTGGATGGACAACGCATGATAGGCATACTTCTGTCCAGCAAGAGGTTAGGCCCACAGTAGTGAGCTATGCAGACAGACTGCATTTCAAGGTACACTAGTATGTACACACACACACCTGATAACACCAGTACTATGCAAAGCATTACACAACTCTACCCACAGTCTGTCTGTAGTTCCTCATCCTCCTAAGAATATGTGGCCACCCTGAGTATGCAGGTTCTCCTGTAAGAGGTATTGCTACCTGCTATCTGTATCACTGATGCTCACACACAGGAAGGATGTCCATCACACAGGGAATGTAAAGGGACCATGCCCACATGCTGTAGGGATTTATAGGGGGTGGTTGCCATGGCAGTGGTAATTCAATGTAGTACACAAGTGTAATTGTATATATATATGGCTATCTGGATAAGTATATGTACATATATTTCCACCATATGTCCTGGACATGGAGTGTTGCCGTACACCAGCCCCTACAATCCCAAAGTCATAGTGCAAGGGGATGACAGGTATGTATAGCAGGTATATTACTAGACTGCTGCTACTGTCATTGGGATTGTCTTCACAGACATGGCGTGTGTGGATGCTGACACCTGCTTATAACATGTGTGCCATTGGCTACTGACAGACATCCTAAGGAAATCATTGTAAGGTACCGCTGCTAGCATGTAATGCCCCTGTGGAGTGCAGCAGAGTTTTGGCCACTATATGTGGCACTTTGGACACACCCTGTACAGTCCAGAGGTATACACATAATCCCTTAGTGCACCACATGTTTAGCAAGCCTGACAATATGGATGTAGACAGTCATGTTGATTGGTATAACACATAAAAACTGGTATACATTTGGCACCATAGGTGTTGGATTCACACACTCCTGTCTGGCCTGACACATAATGACTGCTGGTACAGGGGTGCCATGGACACATACCACCCACTAGATATTGACATACATTTGTACAGCATCCCACTGCTCTGTCTGACATACATGATGTTTAAGGGAGGCCCAGCAACAGTACATCTGGCAAGTATCTGCACATAACATCCCACTGGTTAAGTACACTAAGCTGCTAGGCATGTAACAATCCACTGTGCAGGCTACAGGCAGACTGGCTCAACACTGGCCTACATCTCGTATGGGGGAATGCACATGTACCTGCATATATAGCAGGCTTGACAGCCATGTCACAGCACATGGTAAGATACACCTGTATGAAAGGTCATAACCACAACCAACATGAACACAGCCACAGCCACATATAGTAAGCTAGCATAATATTACAGTACATGGTCTATCTGTTCTATACCATCCTCATATGTGCCACTCGTAGAATGATCCTACATATACTGGGCTGCTACACAGTTTGGTATGATGGCTGTCTGTGGTATGGAACATGTACGGCAAAATGGTACCATACAGTGGGGCAGCATGCAACATCTGATAGAAGTGGAGCTAGAACAATGACATCTACCACAGTCTGTACACAGGCTGAAGTATATATTAACAATACACACACTGATGACATTCACCATCACTACACAGACCTCATTACTGTACAAACATCCACAGAATGTCCAGCTTATGTCATGAAATATAACCACTACTGTACATGACATGTGTAGCAATCTGATATATCACTGGCTTATTATCAGATATGATGACAGCATTTATGGTGTACAGCGCATATGCACCACTTCATGCATGCCATATGTACAAAGGTTGACAGAGTTGTGGCTGACAGCACATACACAGGGCCAGGATAGATATGTTGCTGTGATAACCTCATATATTTTCCATTGTAAAGGGGTTTGTTGCAACATATGTCCTATAAGGGTTATGAAGTCAGTAACTGTCACAGCCTTCACCATCTACAGACTGCAATCCTCACACTACCTTCTGCATTCCACAGATTGATGCACTGTGGCTAACACATGAAACCATAGGCAGAAGACTGCCCAGTCTGCAGATGACCCTGCAGATGGGGATTCCTCATATACATGGAGCTGACATGGGAGGTATTGTGACATGTGCAACAGGCATATCCCGACAAATACTGTTAAATTAACATTATTCCAAATGCAGTATAGCAGCACTTACAGTCTGTAGTCAGGTCAGGCACACCCCCCTCCTGTCTGTTGCCCTCTTTCCACAGTGTATGCTGTTAGAGGTAAATCCTCCAATCCATCTGGGATGCTGTTTGCCAAACATCAGATCCAGTTCCTGCTCACAGTGACTGCAAAGGCCCAACACCACCATGATGTTCCTAGGTATAGGAGTGTGTTTCCATGCAATTGGCTATGGGATTGTTACCACAACTGTTCCACATGCAGTCAGCTAGGGGAGGGCTGCAATTCATGCAGAGGCCATCAGCTGATCATGAGCATCACTTAAAATACACTTGCTGCTGCCTAAGCAAAGCAGGTGTGGGTCTCCATATCCACCAGAGAGGGAGTGGGGGAGGCAGATACATGTCAGGGAGGGGTGGGAGAGTAAAACTGAAGCATGTTTTGTCACACACCTACCAGCACAGGGAAGCAAGCCCCCGACAACTATGTAGTGCTATCACAGTTCGATGCAGTTATTGGATGCACCACATGGATTACCTGATGTGGAGCACTCAGAACATATATGTGAGGGTGAGTGACATCTGCAACAGGGATACGGTAGATATATGGTAGGTGTCGTACATGTGCCTGTCTGCATGAACAGGTGCCAGCGTCAACACAGGCACACTCACACAGGGATGCATACATACTGACACACTTGACAGGGCCAGGAGTGCAACTCATCAGTAGTGGGACTGCCACAACACATCAATGTGCAGGTATCACATGCACTACACGGGTCATATGGAGGCTGTATGGGCAAGGAGTATGAGGAGATGTCAGACATCAGACAGCATGCTTCAGTATGCTCTGGGGGGTTGTAGTGAGTGTGGCTGTGGACATACGCACCATACAACACACACACATGAACACACAGGGTGCCAGATCTGACATGCATGAGTGCATGTCTATAAGGGTGTGTGGTGGTCAACTGCGCCAGCAGTCTGTACAGGGGTAGGAAATTGGTATACCTTGGCATCAGGCCACATGATAATGGTCTGCATTGTGGCTCAGACACTGTAGTTACTAAATTTGCCCACACAGGTGGGTATTGCATCCCCCATCTAGTCAGCTGGGTGACTATTGTGTGTGGCCAGTGCTGCACACCACATGTCATGCATATGTTCCTTAGTCCATGATATGGATGGTGTCTGAGATGTGCACACCTTCCACATGCATGTACAGTGAGATGTGGAACTGTACCTGGGGTGTCTGGCCCATGTTGTGAACCCATATTATCATCAGATGTGCCAGTCCTGCCCACCTGTGGCAGGAACTGATAATGGCCTGCAGGTTTACCCTTCACCTACATTGATAGCATACCAACAGCATTCCCTGATGTCAGTGTCATTTGTCCATACAGGGCATGTTGTCAGGCATGGTACGTCCGTTGTGAGTCACATGTGAAGGCACCACAGGTGGTGCAGGTGTCCATTGGGGAACATGGTGGAGGTGCACTGTCTGCATGTACATGCATATTGGACAGATGGCCAGGATGACATGCCCTCTGTAGCCCACTGCTATCACTGCATAGTTACTATCAGTGGCCAATATGCAGTGTACTACCCACATATTGGCTGTTGCCTAGGCATGTGTGTGTGTATGACATATGGGTTGAGTGTGTGCTCTGGGTAATAGTGGGGTTGTTAATTTGGATTGGCTGGCATTGATGTCACATGTATGGGTATGGCTTTGCCCCCAGCCTCCCAGCTTATTTACATCTGTTATCCCTGTATGGTTGACATTGTGATATATAGTAGAGCCACCATACAAGTAATAAGCAAATTCCCCTCCACATTGGCCACAGGTGTCACACACACACCTCTGCACAGGATACAAGTTACACACACACACACACACACACACACACACACACACACACACACACACACACACACACACACACACACACACCTGTCATGTGTGGGAGTTGAATCCCTACCTAACTAACTTATTACACTACAGCACTATGCAGTTATAGTACACGCCATGGACATTCCTGGAGTACTTCTTCCCCAAAGGTGTATTTCACAGTAACTGACATCAGCAGGATTACCAAAGTAGGGCATTTCACCTGTACTGCGAGTGACTAGCCTAAAATGCATTGCTCCCTACACAGACCATGAGACACACACAAAATATCCACAACTGTCATGTGTAGGTATAGAACCCCTGACCAAGGCCTATACCATACTACAGCATGGGGCTGTTATAGTACACACCACAGGGATCACTAGCGATATCCTTCCCCAAAGGTCTACTTCACACTCAATGAGAACAGCAGGTTTACCAAAGTAGGGCATTTCACATGTACTGCGAGTGACTAGCCTAAAATGCATTGCTCCCTACACAGACAATGAGACACACACAAAACATCCACAACTGTCATGTGTGGGTATAGAACCCCTACCCAAGGTCTATATCACACTACAGCATGGAACAGTTATAGGTCACACCACAGGGATTATAGGAAGCTTTCTCCCCAAAGTTGTATTTCACAATGAATGACATCAGTGGGATTGGCAAAGTAGGGCATTTGAAATGTACTGCGAGTGAGTAGCCTATAATGCATTGCTCCATACACAGACATTGAAACACACGCAAAACATCCAGAACTGCCATGGGTGGTGATGGAACAATACCACAAATCTAAATCACACTACAGTAGTACAAAGTTACAGGACACGCTACAGACATTACTGGGCTATAACTTTCCCAGAGGTGTATTTCTAGGTGAATGACATCAGCAGCCTTACCATCATTGGGTATATGAATTCTATGGAGTGTTGTGTGACCTAAAAAGCATTGTTTGTTACTCAGTCAGATTCATACACACACAGTTGCCAAGTCTGGGGTTAGAACACCTACCTACTTATTTTATCACACTACAGCAGTATGCAGTTACAGGACATGCTACAGAGATTATTGGGCTATGCTTTCCCCAGAGGTGTATTTCTAGGTGAGTGACATCAGCAGCCTTGCCAAAGTTGGTATATGAATTGTACGGGGTGTGAGTGGCCTAAAAAGCATGGCTCTCTACTCAGTCAGACACACACAGATTCACACACAAGCATACAGTTGTCAGGTCTGGGGTTAGAACACCTAACCACTTCATTACACTACAGCAGTATGCAGTTACAGGACGCGCTATGGAGATTAATGGGCTATGATTTCCCCAGAGGTGTATTTCTAGGTGAGTGACATCAATAGCCTTGACAAAGTTGAGTATATGTATTGTACGGGGTGTGAGTGGCCTAAAAAGCATCACTCTCTACTCAGTCAGACACACACACAGATTCACATACAAGCACATAGTTACCAGGTCTGGGGTTAGAACACCTACCTAACTACTTTATCACACTACAGCAGTACACAGTTACAGGACATGCTACAGAAATTCTGGGCTATGATTTCCCCAGAGGTGTATTTCTAGGTGACTGATATCAGAAGCCTTGCCAAAGTTGAGTATATGCATTGTACAGGGGGTAAGTAGCCTCAAAAGCATTGCTCTCTACTCAGTCAGACTGACACACACACAGTTGTCAGGTCTGGGGTTAGAACACCTATTTAATTACTTTATCACACTACAACAGTACACAGTTACAGAACATGCTACAGAGATTACCAGGCTATGATTTCCCCAGAGGTGTATTTCTAGGTGAGTGACATCAGCAGCCTTGCCAAAGTTGAGTATATGTATTGTATAGGGTGTGAGTGGCCTAAAATGCATTGCTCTCTACTCAGTCAGACACACACAGTTACCATGTCTGGGGTTAGAACACCTACCTAACTACTTTATCACACTACAGCAGTGTGCAATTACAGGTCACACTACAGAGATTATTGGGCTAGGATTTTCCCAGAGGTGTATTTCTAGGTGAGTGACATCAGCAGCCTTGCCAAAGTTATGTATATGAACTATACGGAGTGTGAGTAGCCTAAAAAGCATTTCTCTCTACACAGTCAGAGACAGAGAGACACACCCACAAACACACACTCACACAGTTGCCAAGTCTAGGGTTAGGACTACTACCTAACTAGTTTATCACTTCAGCACTACGCAGTTATGAGATGCACCATGGGGATTACTGAGCTACAGCTCTCCCAAAGGTGTATTTCACATTGGATGACCTCAGCAGGCTTGTCATGATACTGCTATGAGGAGGGCGATGTGTGCATGGGCCATAACCCATTCGTGTAGGGGTTGACATGCCACATGCGGGCACACACAGGGTCATATACCACAGGTACATGTATAGAGCTACTAGATGATTACTTCCTTGTACAGTCATGTTGCACAGCTGGCAAGTGCAACATGCTGTCATGCTGACAGATACTGGTGGCTAGTATCTGCAGTGAGTGACACCTGCACCTCATGTGTTTGGGGTCCTTAGGCTGTGTGCTGGGTGGGACAGGCCCAGATGGCTCATTGTCACGGTCACCCTCTTCCACACATCTATGTCCATCTACCTTTGGCTTATTATAGTGTGTTGTCCTTACATATATGTCTGTATTCCTATCCATTGAGTGTGCAAGGTAAGAGTGTTGCATACTGACATGTGTCTGCACTAAGAACTGCAACTGCCAGATATGTCTGGTCCACTGGTGTATGCTGACATGGCCTTCATGTGTTTAAGTGTGTGAGCATGCCCAGTATGATCTTTCAGTATGTTTTTGACAGACATTGCCTTCATTCCTCTAAGTGTGTGAGCATGCCCAGTATGGCCATCTGTATTGCATGTGTGGATCAAGTCCAGGTAGTTTGTACTGCGGTGCTGACCTTTGTGTTGTACACCGACATGTAGCATGCTGTGTCTGCAGGGCATACATTGGTAATTTGGCATTGACTGTTGCTACATTTCTGCATAGCGGGGGGGGGGGGACACCTGACTCTTTCTACATTTCTACACAGGGGTGGGGGGTGCACACCTGACTGTTACTATAAGTGCAGGTAGGATGGTGGGGCACACCTTACACTTTTACACATTTGCTAGGACTGTACTGGTATGTTGGGTACACCATTTCAGCCTGTAGTCTTACCTATCGTGCTGGCTAGAGGCATATCAGTGTACTACAGATCTTAGCTCTAACTACCTACATATTAGTTTCTGACTTCCTAGCCTTCACAACTTACATCCAACTGGCTGACCTGCTGTAGTCTGTCTGTGTATGCCTGGGGGAGGGGTTGCCCATAGGGGTCATTCAGAGGCCATAGTACAACATTTGTTTGTGTTTGTCTAAACCTATCCTGCTGGCTGTGACTGTTGTTGGGTATGTGCCCCCCCAACTGGCATGTGTGAGTCACTTACCTTGTGGGTGTCCCAGTATTCAGGGTGGTGGTGCAGGGCTGTCTATGTTGGATGCACATAGTATACTCCCTATACATGGCTGAGCACAGGTAGTGTCATGTTTGGCATCCCTTTTACTGTATGTGTGAGTCGGAGAGAGGTGTCATTCCCTGGGTCCCTACTGTGAGAGTGCATGTGCTATGCTTTGCCTCTTTGCCAAGGCCAGGGCATACTGGGCCCGCCTCCTTCTGCCTACTGGGGGCAGGCTCAGGTTGTTCCTCGTCCAAGTCACTCTGCGCCTGTGCAGGCCTTGGCACTGGTGGGGGGCTGTGTGGCCCTGCCCCATGTTGTTCCTGCTGCAGCTATTTCTGCAGGATCATATTGTGTAGTATGGCACATACAAGGACAATTTGGGTACATGTAGTTGGTGAGTACTGCAAGGCTCCACTGGATGTGTTGTCCAGGCACAGGAGCCATGACTTGAGCATCCCAAACACACGCTCTATTATGATTCGTGTTTGTGCGTGTACCTCATTATGTAGTTCTTGTTCGGGTGTGTGTGCATTTCTGATGGGTGTCATCAGCCATGGCTCCAGTGCGTATCCAGCATCCCCCACTAGGTGACCGTGTGGGATGTCCCCATTGGCAAATGTCTGGTACAGGTGCATCAGATGCCAGATGTGGGAATCGTAGTAGCTTCCAGGGCAGCCAGCACACACATTCATTATTATGCATCGCACATGACCTGGCAGTTGATGGAGGGGAAGCTCTTGCGGTTGATGTAGCCCCATACCCTGCTCACCTGGTGGTGCTTTTATGTGTATGTGTGTGCAGTCTATTGCACCCACTACCTCAGGGTATTCTGCTATTTGGTGGAAGAGAGGTATATTGCTGGCCAACGCCTCACGGGTGATGGGAAATATACATGCTCACTGACGTGCTGACATGGCATCCAGGAGCTGGTGGAGTACCCTAGATGCTGATGCCTGTGAAATCCCCATCATATCCCCAGTTGGCCTTTGGAAGGTACCTGCAGTTAGCATTCTTAGGCCTACACATACCTTGGTATCCACTGGGTTGGGTTCTGTTAGTTGTGTGTGTCAGGTGTAGCACAGCTCAACAATTTGCTATAGGAGGTCCCTGTCCACCCTATAGCGCTCCACTATCTCCAGCTCATGTAGCCCTTGGTAGGTTACCCTGGGTCTGTACACTCTTCTCCGTCTCCTCACTGTGGGTTGCTCAGCAGCATTCACATCCTCACCACCCTCAGTCTCCTGCACATGCTGTTTATAACAAAAGCAGCCCTTAACATTTTTCTCTTGCTTTCATTTAGTAACATTTCCCCATCTGTATACACCGGTGGTGCAGAGTTTTTGGGAAAAACAAGGGGGAAAGGTGTTTGCATAGTTTATAGTGGTGTGCTGGGCTGGGCTGGGCTGGTCTGCTTCCTGTGTAATTGGCTGATTCTGATACATTTCACCTGTCAGCTAAGCTAGTTCTCCTTGATTACCTTCCTACTGCTGTTTTCCCTTCCCACTGACTCCCTGTTTAAGCCCGTGTGCGCGCAGCGCAAACGGAGTGTTCAAATGTGCACAGAGCTGCTTTTTCCTGGTTTAACTTCCTTTTTCTTCCTGTAAAACCCAGTGCGTGGCATGCACACCGCTTACACTTTGTAAAGAGTGCTAGGCAGGGTTAGACACACCCCTAGCTTAGCTGTGCTAAGCTAGGAGCAATCCCAAGCCACATGTCTACAATCCACTTACAGTATGCCTGACACACACCCCCATAATGTCACATATATCCTAGTCTTGCACCCAGCTATTTATACTCTTACACTCTTGGGACCTGCCTCACATCCTGGGAAAATCTGGGATTCACTAACCTTTCCTTCATTTGCATAGGATTGCCTGCTAATGCAGAGTTACATGTCCCACACTGAGCCTCCCCCCTTAGCAACCATTACTCACTGGCCAGGTTGTCTTCTGCCTGCCATAGATTTGCATGGCAGAATACTGATTTTAGTAAGAATGCTTATTTTAGGTTTATTTTATTATCCCCCCCCCCGATCCCATTTGCACGCCACTGCCCTATGCTTAAACAGGCGAGATCGGTGAAAAAAAAATAAAAGTTGTTTATTTTTTTTTAAACAGTTTGCAATGAGAATGGCCTTCTACTTGGTCACTGGCATGCTTCCTCAATGATATGCAGCCTTTATTTGGAGCTGTCATAGCTCCGTTTTGTAGATTGCAGAAATGTACTTGGTTACTAACCGAGTACATTTCTGCACACTGCACTTGTCCTCCACGGACAGCTGCCAGCTTCCTGGATCACATATTACCCTCATTTGCATGCGTTTCACCTGCAAATTAAGGTAATTTGCATACAGGAGTTCAGTCCATGCAGGATTAGTCTAAGAGCTCACGTGCACGTCCCAGAGCTCGTTCCTGGATTGCACGTCGGCCATATTGCCGAAAATAGCTCTTAGACTATTCCTGCACATTCTACAGGGCTTTGTAAATCCGGGGAATAGTTTTGTTCTTGGATGTTTTGAGAAGTAGTTTAAAGTTCATGAGCAGTTGGTGGAAGGCATGTTATGACTTGATTTCATGGGTTCAACCATGACTTCCTTTCGCTACCTGTATAGTGTTCACATGCTCTGCTCTGTCTATATAATGTTTCCAGCTTTTCTGGTTGTTGCACGGTAATATACTGGTGATTAACTGGGCTATGCTATAATTGTCGAAGATTCCATAGACCAGCCACGTACTAAGTTAACAGATGGGAAATAAATTACATGAAAAACATTTGCCCTTTGCTATGGAAATGGGTTTACAGAAAATTAAATATTTTAAGCCTAAATGGTGGTACTCATGAATTCAGAGTTACGTCTAAAGCATAATGCATGTTGTATAAGGATATTTTTTTCATATTTTTATTTATTTATTTATTTGCATTTGTTTACCAGGATGGTCCACTGGGCCAAAAAAGTGCCCATTTTCAGTGGAGGCCCGGGGAGAAAAGCTCCACAGTGATTTATACAAACAACAACAAATATATTATGTACAACAAGAGATGACAATAAAGTAGGTTACTGACAATATAAACAAAGGCAATGAGGCAATACAGCCATAAATAAGACTCCCTACTTATACTACCAGTATAAATAACAGTAGCAAAAGATTATTACTCAAGAAATAGGAAGGATTAAAGAGGTATGTAGGATGGAGAAGGAGTGAAGTGGAGGTGGTAGTGGGAGAAGAGGAAGAGGTCAAGTTGAGGAGTGGGAGAAAGAAAGAGTCCAAGTTATGGAGTATGAGGAACAGGCATAAGAGCATAGCCACTGTGAGGATAGGTGTTGTTTTAAGGATTTATGGATATTCATAAATTATAGTACATATGAGCCTATACTAAAGGTAATGCAGTAACACTTCTCTCACTCATTGTTTTTACATGATTGTGCTTTTGGGCACCTCATAATGTATTACTATGCCCTAATCAAAAAACGTGTCATAACTACCCTGTGGCTGACAATGACAGTGCCAATGGCAGTGAACAGATGACAGGAGAGAACAGCATTTATCTTTATGATGAACTCTGTCCTTAAATTTTACTAAGGTAATTTTCCAGAAAACCTGAAGTGTTGCTTAAAAAGTACTTTCTACTCCACTCCAGAGGAAGTGACACTCCAGGCATTCCCAGAGCAACTGTTTCCTTTGTTTTGATGAATTCATTATAGACTGCTAGAATATGACAAGAAGGGTTATGAGGTTATGTTTGGTAAGTTGTGATTGCCAGATATGCATTATATTACACTGTATTGCTCTACATGTATATTTAACTTTTTTATTTTTCATAAGTTTATTTATTAAACCTGGCTGAAACACTATATAAAGGATTTAGAATTCCTTCCCCCAGGGTATGCTGCCTGTGAGCAGACAGACCCTGAAAAAAAAGGAAGAGGTATAGCTATACTCTTTCTTAACACCTTTACCATAGTCCCATATTCTAATCCTATTCCCCAATTCTCTACATCCGAAATATGTATATCTCTCTTATATCTCACTTATATTCAAAGACATGCATCTGAAGCTTTTCTCCCTGGGCCGCCACTGAAAATTGGCTTCGCTCCAAGTTGGACTTTCCCAGTAAACAAATGTTAAATAAATAAATCTATCCTCAAATTGAACAATGCCAAGTATCTTTGTATTACAGTCCTATACATCCCTCCAGCTAGCAATATTCCCATTTTAGAAGATATTCTAGCCTGACTATCAAAAAACATAAATAATGAGACAATCATCTTAGGTGACGTAAACATAAACTGGAATGATTTCTCAGGTCAGTTTCCATCATCTAATATCAACCTATTCAATTTTACACAACTAATAACAGATATAACCAGACCCAATAGAAATAAAGACTCTGGTTCAGTTCTGATCATCTATGAGCCTATATACTTCATAAAACAAACACAGTGCCTTCCCAACACCAATATAAATAAAGTAGAAACCTAAGCAACTTTAGTCTCTTAACTTTTAATGATATCCTAAGTAATATCAGTTTGGACATACTAATGCTCCTGCCCCTTGATGAGGCTGTAGAGTTCTTCAGCTCCACATTCCTCAACATCTTAAACAAACTAGCCCCTGTAAGGCAAAAAAAAAAAAAAGTAAAAAGTAAGCATGCCATATGGCTCTGTAAAGCTTCCAAACAAATCATGACTGCAAGGGACAAAATATGGAAAAAATGGCAAAAGTTCAAGAATCCCACTGATCTCATAGAATGTAGGCAACTCCGTAATCAAGCTAAGCGCATAGTCATATCTGACAGAAAAGAATATTACTTAATAGGTTCATAGGTTCATAGGTTCATACTAGGCTATCTGCCCGAGGGCATTTACAAGCCTAGCCCATCGTTTTGTGGCTTACGTGACCCCTTTAGTATGGGGAACTATACCCATTATTTTGCTGTGCCTCTGTCGAGCAGTGACACTGAGGTAATCCCTGGGGTATATCTGCGATCTCCCATCCATTGGTCAAGATTTCTCTTGAACAAGGCCAGCGAGGTGCTCTGCCTCACATGTACCGGGATTTTGTTCCACAGCATAGGGAGTCTTTGGGTGATGAATCTATCCCTCCAGCACGTCCTATTAATAGCCGTGTCAAGGTTTAAGTCTCCCGCCCTTGTGGCTCTGATGGATCTAGATTTTTTGAGGTGAAGCATATTCATCAAATCTGGGTTTGACATGGCCTTGTATGTTAGGCAAAGGTCACCTCTGAGCAAGCGTGCGACTGAATAGAGCTGGAGTTCTTTCAGTCAGGCAGCATAGGACAGATTTTGAGACCCTTTATCCTTTTGGTGAGGAACTTTTGTGGCCTCTCCAGCTGCTGCAAGTGTCGGGTCAGATACATTCCGAATGGGGCATTGTACTCAATCATTGGTCTGATGAGTGATGAGTAAAGGAGACTATGACCTCCCTTGATCTAGATGAGAATCCCTTCATGATAAGGTGGGCAATGTAGAAGGTCTTCCTAACTACTTTAGCTACATGGGTGTCGAATGACAGACTACTATCAACCTGGGTCCCCAGGTCCCTGGTAACTTGTTCTGTGCTCAGTGGATTGCCACCTATTTGGTAGCTAGGGGTAACCTTGTTTTTCCCGAAGGGTATGACCATGCATTTTTGGCATTTAACTTTAGGCCGTGGCTCTGGCACCAGTTATCCGTTTCTGTGAGACCCTTCTGAAGGATATCTGTGTCAGATGTGTTTTCTACTATGGCGCCCAGTTTGCAGTCATCTGCAAACTTTGTCAGCCATAACCCTCCTGTGTTTGCTTGTACTTCGGAAAAGTAGATGCCAAACAAGAGTGGGCCCAGGACTGAGCCCTGTGGGACACCACTTGTGACAGGCTTTGAGTCTGACATGGCGCCAGCAGCTCTGACCCTGTGGGTTCTGTCACCCAGCCAGTTTGCAACCCATCTTGTGATGTATGGGTTGACATTTAAGCTGATGAGTTTTTCAATGATACCCGAATGGGGTATTGTATCGAAGGCCTTAGCCAGATCGAGGTAGGCTGTATGGGCTGTCTTTCCCTCATCAATGGCTTTGGTGACTGTTTCGAAAAAGTCAACCAAGTTTAAAAGGCATGATCTGCCTTTGACAAAGCCAAACTGGGTTGGATCCAAAGTCTGCAAATTCCCTATGTCTTTATTTATGAGGTCCATTATGATCCTCTCCATGGCTTTGCAGATAAGGCTTGTCAAGCTAATGGGCCGGTAATTTCCAGGGTCGGTGGAGGCACCGCCTTTGTGAAGTGGTACCACAGTTGCAGTGCGCCACTCCTGGAGTGCGTATCCAGAGGTAAGACTTTGATTAAACAGCTGTCCTAGCTGTGGGTTTAATTCCTCATTGAGTTCATGGAGCACACAGCCGGGACACCATCAGGTCCCATGGATGCTGTGTTTTTGCTTTGGAGAGAGCAGTTCTCACTTGGGCGCTGGAGATGTTTGGGGGGCTGCAATCGTTTGGTATAGATATCTCTCCTTTTGGGGGGGAGCGGGGGGAGAAGTTTGCACTGAACCTGTCAGCCAGTATGTTGGCAATGTCTGTAGGATCAGTAATCTTCACATCATTTTGAACTAGCTCTGAGCATATCTGGGAGTTTCCTCCCAGGTTTCTAACATAGCTAAAGAAGGCCTTATGATTGCCCCCAAAATGATCAGAAACAAAATCCAAAGAAATTATGGAACTCCATCTCATGTATAATCAACCCTGGCACCAAAAACAACCCCTGCCCCTTCCCTTAGAAAAGTGCCAGTGAAATAGCTACTCTCTTTTATTCACATCCCATCGAATCGATAGCCAAACTTACCAACACCTTTCCCCAAACTACTTTTAACACCAACTTCTTTCCACAAACACATTCCTCACAGGATGCAGCCACCCTCTCCAGACCCTCCTTCTCTTTCTCCCATATATTCATCTCCACTATAACCAAACTTCTCCTAAAACTGAAACCTGGCTCCACTGCCCCCAGCAATGCACTCCCAGAATACCTCCAAATGACAGCTAGATCCATTACCTATCCAATGAGCTTGCTTATCAATAGATCCCGCCAAGAGTCTTAACATCTCACTATCTGGAAAAAAGCTTATATTCTTCCCCTCCACAAAGGTGGCAATCATACCAACATTTCTAACTTCCGACCCATAGTTATTCTCTCCCTTCTCTCTAAAATCCTTCAAAATGTATCCACTATCAGCTTCTATACTATCTACTATCAAAACAACTCATCTCCACAACTCAACATGGGTTCAGGCCAGGTCATAGCACCACTACTGCTCTTATTTCCTTCATGGACACAGTCAATAAAGTCAGAAACACTGACAAGTTTGTATCCTCACTCTTTCTCAACCTCTCAAAGGCTGTCAATACAGTCTCCCACCCATTACTCCTCAGTAAACTCTCCACCTTAGGTATCTCTCCCCAACTCTAAACTGGTTCACTATCTAACAGGCAGGCAACAGTCTACTAAATGGCTCAGCTCCTTCTCCCCATTCCTTGACTGTTCAACAGGTGTTCCAAAAGACTCTATCTCAGGACCCCCTTCTCTTCAGTATCTTTATAAATGACTTCCATTCCACTCTTAACAATCCATCTGTAGTACAATATGCAGACATTTTGACCACTATTTGCTCTGCTAATTCAACATCTGAACTTCTACAAATAACTCAGAATACCTCTACTGCCACAGAAGATTGGATGGCCAATAATCACCTAGCACTAAACCCTAACAAAATCAAACTGATAATATTTAACCTTAAGAAAAACCTCTCTGTTAATAAGTCAGATTTCATCATCCTTTCTCAAAATAATACCAATATAGAGGTCATCACCCACACTAAATTACTAGTTGTTATTCTTGATGAAAACCTGATATTCAACCTCCACACCCACAATAATGTTAAAAAAACAAACCAAAACCTAGGCACCTTCTACAGGCACAAACACTGTCTTAACTGCTCTACTATGCATACTTTCGCCACAACCTTTCTCCTTCTTTCTGTCCTATATACAGCTCCTCTCCTTACCAACATCCAGTCCTCCTTAAAAACCAAGCTCGAGTCCTACTACAACAAGGTTGCTAAGTTTGTAACCGAGAAAAAACACTCTTCACACCACTGGATCTCCTTACAGGAGCATAACTGTCTTGAACTACCAAATTATCTAATCTTTCTACAGTTAACCACATCACATAAAATGATTTACAGACCCTCAGACTGTCCTGCCCTTTCATCCATTTAACCCACTATCACCTAAATAGGCAACCCAGATCCAAAAATAAACTCCTTCTGCAAGTAGACAAACCAAAGCTCCCAGCTGGTGGCATGCTTTATTCTTTTTCCGTTGCCAAGCTATGGAATTCTCTTTCAATAGCTATCAGAACCTCCAGCAATAATTCCTCCTTCAAAAAAAAAAAATCACTGCACCAACACCTCTCCACCCTTTGGGAATATAGATGTTCCAGTCCACACCCATCTGTAACCTGATCCAAGTAATACTGACCTTATGATTCCTCTAATACTGACTTTCTATCCATTGTTGCCTAACCATCTGTCATCAAATCAATTTCACTCTTCCCTGCAGCACTTATGCTGGTTCTTGCTCCATGATTACCTTGTAGATATTTGTATATGACTGCTTGTCACAAAAATGTATAACAATAAGTTTACATGTACCCTTAAATTGTTATCTGTGCAAATTGTATATGTATATCCTTTCTACTCTGTTGTTTTGTTTAATATTGTTCAATTTTGCTAACACTGCTTGTATGTACTATTTATTTTTAAAGTTATGTACCATTATATTAATTGCCTTGTGGAGTTTTTCTCCCCGGGCCTCCATTGAAAATGGATTCTTTCAGTCCAGTGGACTTTCCCGGTAAACAAACGCCAACAAATAAATAAATAAATAAGTCAGTTTTAGTATGCAGCATTGTAGCACAGTTTTATTTACACTGTTCTAAAATGGATTAAAATCTATTAATTAGGCAAATCTTGATTTTATAAAATATACAGCATTATAGATAACTACATTTCAGAATTGTCAATATTATTAATACCATGTGTAAGTAATGCAGCTATTATGCAATCAGCATTCCCGAATTTTCTCTCAGAGGCTGTGACCCTGCTAACTCTACTTGAAAAATGTTCTATAATTGGCCAAACTTCAAATTATTTACCATGTAATTTCAGCTTGTCTCATCGCTTCATGGGTAAATACTAGGCTATCAGTCTGCTGACTATTACAAGCCTAGGCAATAACTAAAGGTCAGAAAAAAGCCCTGTACCTTGCATCTGTGTGGATAAGACCTTAACCATTATGGTAAATCTCTCCCTAGAGGTGAGAATCAAACTCTGTACCTTGTGCCTGCAAGGTGAACACCTTCATCATTATGCCAACCCTCAACATATTTTCTAAAAATTGGTCTTAAGTAGAATGATTAGATTCTTGAGCAAATGACATTTTAGAATGCTATTTCAGAAACAGTAAACAAAACTTTAGTTCAGTTATTCAAAAGATTTTCTGATCTATTTTGAAAATATAATATGCTGATAGCTGTAATTGTTCGTTAAGGTTTATTCGAGAGACATGGAATGGTTTAGAAAACCAGTTTGTCTTCTTTATTCATTATTACTATGAAAAATAATGGACTGAGTAACTGCTATGATTTTCTCTCTTCAAAAAGAATTTGGATAAATGGATGGGGAACCATAAATTCACTCCCAGGTTATTGCTCATTTACAAAGGCAGTATGTAACTTGACTCAGGGCTCCAACAGCCAAAGACCCACTACCCCAATACTACCCCATTCCATATATGGGGAATTAAGATATAATATTATCATAGCCTGGGTTTTATTTGCTGGGATTGCAAAGGCTCTTGTGTCATTAGCCTAGTAATTACTTATGAACCTATGAGATATCAGGCACTCTGTAATGCTACTATTTTTGAATTACCTTATTTGTTATTTTTTAACATAATTAAAAAAACTCATGAGGTAGTGTCTAAGGTGATACTTTGCAAGCCATCCATCAAAGAATCAATAAATTCTTGAGATACACAGCTCAGTGCAATAGTAGCATTTCTTATTTGATAAGCCTTATGTAATAATGGAGAATACAGATTATGCTCTGAAATCAAGAGAAAAATGATATTGTTATAACAAGGTTCATATACAAGAACCTAGATATAACAAACTTGTTAAAGTGATGTTGTTACTTATGAATTTCATTTCTACAAATAAGCAAACCTAATGCTGCCCCACAGATGACAGTCAACATTGAATAACACTGAAACCTAGTAACAGCTTTGAAAACTATAAAATATCCTGTGGATGCCACACAAGTGACAGCCAGAACCAAAGCACAACTCAAATATGCTTCTAAACCTCTTACATCAAGATCGGATACAAAGCCAAAAAGAATCAGGAATAAAAGGTAATAATCATTTTCTCTTTTAATTTCTAATAGTGGCACTGGTCAATTAGAACATTGAAATAATAATAAACATTGTTTTGCCACTGGCTGGGTAATTTCACATTTTCAGGAAAATTGAGAGATAAGCTGAGGAAAGCTAACATGTTTTGGCAAGTTGTATTTTTTTCTATAAGCTTTTTCATGCCATGTCTGACAACTGTTTCAGACCAGTCCATTTGTTCCCCATTGTAAGTATTGCCCATTCAGGGTGAGACTGGGCTGCAGGGTGGTTATTCAGGCAGTCATGGCAGGGTTTGCACCCTTTATGAATTCCTGGCAATGAAGTCATTTACTTTCTAGCCCTAGCCCTGATCTTGGTGACTGATGTGTGTACCCAAATCACAGCAAGAGTTTCCTGCCCTCTCATCCTATGTGTGTGTGTCTGGTCTCATGCACATGCTCATGAAGGCTACTGGCACTGGCTTGGAATCGCTGGACACAAATTTTCCCAGTACTCTACAGAAAACCAAGCAGAACTCAGGAACTGGTACAAAAAACTCCAATAATAGCAAAAACAACCAAGTAGCCTGGAACTCGCAACGAACCTTTATTGCCAAAGTTAAAAACTATGGTTAAATGCTTTAATCATCTACTGACATCATTAGAACCATTGAATAACTTGTACTTTTCAAACAATGAATTAAAACAGATAAGCCCACACACACCCTTGAATTTTGTCCAATAGTAAAACGAAGAACATGATAAAAAAAAAACATCCAATAAAAATGGAAAGTCATATTCTATGACTCTTGAATAATTATATAAATATACACCTACAAATTATGTCCAATGATTTACTAAAACTAACAATTGAAATGGAATTGTTGAGTCCTGGTGGCATAGTGACATTTAATTTTAACTGCTCCATTATTTCACAGTGTAACAGGTGATTTTTCCAGTCACCCGATAAAACATCACGCACCACTCATTCCAATACACAGAAATTAAATTTGACAAAGTTATAGCACATTAGCACACCTAGCTAATGCGCTATTGTGTTTTTTCTCAATGCTGTAAACATGCTGATATATTCTTTTGTTTAGTGCTTTGTTGGTTTTGTCAACATAAAAAGTGGTACATGACCCACACTATACCATATAAACCACTCGGACTAATGTACAGTTAAATCGGCCATATGTAACACTGTTGTTAATTAAATTAAATAAAAAAAACATCCACACTGGCATCAATGTACTGACACTGGTGACTACAACCACATTTAATAGTTCATGGAAACCCTGTAATAGTGGACTTTTTTGGATTTTCTAAAATCCTTTTGATGTTGAAACGAAGTAGGGGGTTGACTAAAAATCGATTTTAGGTGGTTGTCACAATGTAATATTGACCAATTTCTGTTAGTTGTCCCCCTAATTTCTTTAGAATTACTAGTAAAATGCAGCACCATGTTACTGTTGAAGTTTGTAACTGGGCTATTGGAAGTCCTGACATTTTCGTCCAATCTGTTAAACTGCAGACCATGCTTAACAATCTCGCTGTACTTGCTGGACCTCTCTTAGATGACTGTCTCCCAGGCTTCATCAATAATATAGGGTAGGTAACCTCTTTCCAAGAACATGGATTTTAATGCTTCAAATTCCTGTAGACATCTTTAGTCATTAGATGTAAGTCAGGAAATGCGAATAAACTGGATTTTCACCACTCCCTACTTCTGGTGGAGGGGGTGGTTACTCTGAAAATGCAGAAATGAGTTACAGAACATTGGTTTTCTATAAATGGTAATCTCAACTGTAACTTGCACTACTTTTTCCCAGCTCTCCCAGGTTTTTATGGGCTTGTTGTATTTCAGCACTAGAGTAGCCCTTTCCAAGAGCTCTGATTGAAGACATTTAAGATCTCTATTAAAGTCTACCTCACATTTCTTCAGTCTGGAAATGCACATGCCTTGGTCCTACAAGACATTGTCAAAGACATGCTTGGGGTTCATACTACTTTTATGCAGAAGTGTATTCCTTCTACAAGGCTTGCTAAATAAACCAGTAGTAAAGGACATATTAGTTAACTCATTGACCCTTATGGCCAAAAACTCAATGCTACTTGATGAACAATTCATCGTAAACTTTAATAATGACATAGTAGTGTGTAAATCCACAAACTCCTTCAACCTCTCAAAAGGGCCATCCCAAATCAAGTATATATTATCCACAAAACAGCAATAAAACGTGATACTGGACTCAAAACAGTTAGCGATGAACACAAAAGTACTTTCCCATTGAGCCAGGACCACATTGGCATAGCTACTGGCACAAGATGTGCCCATAGCTACACCAGTCCTTTGTAAATAATAAACCTGATCAAAAAGAAAACCATTGTTTTCTAAAACAATTTCTACAAATAAACAAATCAAATCAATCTGTCTGGCATCCATTTGACTATGTGTGGTTAAAAACAGCCTCATCAACTCTATTCCCTCTGTGTTGGGAATGATGGTGAACAATGATGTTACAACAAGTGTTACCAGCAAGCAATGGGAGGATAGGATATTGCTAGTCACAGAAAAATACAAATCATTTAAGAACTGCTAAGAGTCTTTGAGAACAGTGTAATACTGATCAAGGACCATCCTCAAGCATTTGTACACATAGGGCTAAATTTATACTGGCTCCACCTAGTCTCCTCTTCAGTTTTTCCCTTGAAATTAGTCTAACTCTCAAGCTAAGCACTTAAAAAGCATCCTACAGTCCAGCACTTGCTCAGACCTAATAGCAAGCACTAATATACCCCGACACTTGATTGCCCAGCAGGACAAGGCTCATTATTCACCCCTCACCAACCAAGCAACTAAGCAGCTCACCCTACTATTCAGGCATGACCAAAGGGCAATTTCAGGTATACTCTCCAATCCAGCTGGTGAACCTGGGTATCCTGAGGCAATGTTACAACTGCCTCATGTACACAGCCAACCCTCTCCTCCTACCACAAAACATTAATATATGTGAGAGATGCAATTATATAGCTAAATTGGAGGCTAAGCTCTCTCTACCAAAGACTGGAACAGGCAGTCATGAGGAGAAGGTTAACACTTGCACCACACCTCCAGCCTCACATAGACATACTAAACCAACACTGGCAAAAAATATACATAAATACACAAAATCATACTTGGAGGCTTTAAATAAAAACCTGCAAAAGTATCAGAGACCTCCAAAGCAGACACCCAAAAAACTGGCACCTCCCATCACAAACCACACAACACATAAAACACAAAATCAGTGTGCCGCACAATCACAGCCCTTAAGGTGAAATAACATACCTAACACACTAGTAATAGGTGACTCTGTAGTCAGGCACACTGACATCCCACTCACTAGGCTGGACAAGGAGAAGGTTACTGTTAGCTGTATGTCGGGAGCCAGAATCTGCTACATAACACAAGCACTCAGGTCACTCCAGAACAAGTACAAATATGACTCTGTCATTGTTCATGTTGGTGTGAATGACCTGAGATGTACCTCCCTGGACTACATGAAAAGAGACATGGAAGAGCTCTCTGATCATGTAGCCCAGGCGGGCATGACCCTGACCCTGAGTAGCACCCTGCCCTCACAAAGAATAATACTGCAGTATAAAGAAAAAATGATCGATTTCAACAATTGGCTAAGCTTCTGGTGTTATTCAAAGGGGATCCAGTGTCTGTCAGCCTGGGACAACATGCTCGACAAGCCTCGTTGCTTCGCAAGAGATGGCTTGCACCTGTCAACCCTAGGCTTTTGAATACTGGACAAGGCTCTTGCTGCCCCCATAGTGCCTTTTTTAGGCAAGGCTCAAAAGTCAAACCCACCTCTGTAAACAGCACAAATAAAAAAATGAGGGTTATGCTACTCAACGCCAGGAGTTTAAATCTCAAAATGCATGCGCTTAAAGCACTTCTCAGAATACAGAACGCTGACATCTGTGCAGTAACTGAAACCTGGTTCAAGACTCCACAGAGCACCCCAACACTACCGGGCTACAACTCATACCACACATTTCGGCCACAGAACATGGACCAAAACACAAAAGGAGGAGGTGTATCCATATTCATCAACGATACCTACACCTCCAGGTTAGTGGTGCAGCATGATACCTCCGAGATCATCCATGTGCAACTAACATCAGGCAATTCTGCAATGCAAATTGTGGCCTGCTACAGATCACCTTCCATGACCCAGGACCGCCACTCCACCTTTCTGGAGACATTGGAAAACATGAAGGTCCTACCAAACACCCTGATATTGGGCTGTTTCAATTACCTACTGTTAACTGGGAAAACTACTGAAGTAGAAACTCCCAGGTCCAGCGCTTCCTGGAAGTTATCAACTCAAATGCCCTGGATCAGCTGGTAAACTCCCCTACCAGAGGTGAAAACACCTAGTCATCACCAACATGGGTGACAGGTGTTCCACACCAAAGGTCAACCCGTCACTGGTTAGATCAGACCATGAACTAATCACTCTGGATGTCCACACCACATCACCATCTCCAACCAAGGAAACCAGTGAAAAACTTTTCTATAGCAAACTTCACCTTACTTAAGACAGAGGTGGTACGTTTTACAGCCCCCACGCTAAAGGACAACAGTGTCCAAGATGCAGAAACATTTACAAATGCAATCTATGAGCACCTACAAGGATGCATGGATCAAGCCATCCCTAGCAAAACCAAGACTCACTCCCCTAAGAGAAGGAAACTAGTCTGGTGGACCCCTGCCATACACAAGCTATACAACAGAAGGAGGAAACTAGTTCAGAAAAAAAGCAAATCCCAAGAAGGAAAGACATCCCTGATCAGTATCAGTAAGAAACTAAGGTCCCTCATAAAATCCTCCAAGGCTGACTTCAAAAGAAAAATAGCCAAAGATTCAAAAGATAACCACAAAGCCTTCTTTAGCTATGTCAAGAATCTAAGTGGCAACTCGTAGATATGCTCTGAGCTAGTGCAAAATAACACAAAATATACTGAACCCACTGATATTGCCAACATCCTGGGAGATAGAGTCAGTGCAAACGTCACCCCCCCCTCACCCCCAAAAGGGCCCACAACAATACCAGAAAAGTGTAGTGTCCCAGAAATCATAGATGCACAGGTGAAAACAGCCTTTTCAAAAGCCAAAAGCACAGCGTCAATGGGGCCAGATAGTGTCCCAGGCTGCATCTTGCACGAACTACAGAACAAACTAACCCCCCACCTAAACACACTGTTCAACCTCAGCCTCTCCACAGGCTATGCGTCCATAAAATGGCACACAGCAATGGTTATTCCACTCCACAAAGGAAGGGCCACAACTGACCCTGGTAACTATCACCCCATAAGCCTGACTAGCCTGGTCTGCAAGGCTATAAAGTGCATCATCATGGAACTCATTAACAAAGACATTGGAAACCTCCAAACACTTGACCCGACCCAGTTTGGCTTTGTTAAGGGCAGATCATGCCTACTAAACCTGGTTGACTTCTTCGAGACAGTCACCAAGGCCATAGATGAGGAGAAGGTAGCTCACACAGCCTACCTTGCCCTTGCCAAGGCTTTTGACACCATTGCCCACTCAGGAATTATAGAAAAACTCACAAGCCTGAACATAAACCCCTATGTCACAAGATGGGTTGCCAACTGGCTTACAGACAGAACTCACACTGTAAGAATAGCAGGCTCCAAGTCCATCTCTAAACCAATCACAAGTGGTGTCTCACAAGGCTTGGTCCTGGGACCCCTACTGTTCCGCATATACTTCTCAGAAGTACAGGCAAACACAGAAGGACTATGGCTAACCAAGGTTGCCGATGACTGCAAACTGGAAGCCATAATTGACACTCCAGCTGACACGGACATTCTCCAAAAGGGCCTTACTGAGACGGACACCTGGTGTCAAAGTCATGGTCTCAAGCTAAATGCCAAAAAATGCATAGTCATTCCGTTTGGGAAAAACAGAACACCCATGAATTACCACTTAATACAGAAGAGGTAATAAGAGATCTGGGGACCCAGGTAGATAGTAATCTCTCCTTTGACAATCATATTGCCAAAGTAGTTAGGAAATCCTTCTATGTAGCCCATCTAATTACTAAAGGGTTCGCATCTAGAAATAAAGAGGTTATAGTGTCCCTCTACTCATCACTCATCAGACCCATCATAGAGTACAATGCCCCATTTGGGATGTACCTCACAAGACACTTCCAACAGCTGGAAAGACTACAAAAGTACCTCACCAAGAGGATTATTGGCCTCAAATATATGTCCTATGCAGCCCAACTGGAAAATCTCCAGCTGTACTCAGTGGCCTATCGTTTACTCAGAGGTGATCTCTGCCTAACTTACAAAGCCATGTCCAACTCAGAATTGATGGACATGCTCCACCTAAAGAAATCCAAGTCACTGCGAGCCACTCGCTCTAGTGAGCTAAACCTCACCACAACAATAAATAGAACATGCTGGAGGGAGAGATTCCTGTCACAGAGACTCCCCATGCTTTGGAACAAAATTCCTAACTACATTAGGCAGAGCCCCTCACTAACACTCTTCAAGAGAAACCTTGACGAGTGCATGGGTAACAGAAAATACACCCCTGGGATCACTATTGACTCTTCTTGACAGAGGCTCAGTTAATTAATCAATGGGGCAGCGAAAGCTGACACACTCTGGATAGGCTTATAAATGCCCTCAGGCAGATAGCCTAGTACCTACCTATGAACCTATGAACCTATGAACAGAAAACGGCTCGGTCAGCCAACCTTTCCCTGTAACAATATGTCTAAAGGGTGGGCATTCAGGGTCCTTTATATTTTGGGGAGGCCCTGAAATATGGGCACTAACTGATATTCCACTGTTAAATAGTTAGGAAATTCTAAAGTGATAAGCCCACTCAACAAACAATCCTATGTTGTTATAAGTACAGAGTAAATCATTCTGTCTATTTGAGAGAAATCAACTATCTCATATGTAGACCTATCTGATAACATATTACTCAAGGCCATGGTGTAAAAAGCGTGATCCATTATCACTATATAGCACCCCCCCTTATCTGCTGACTTAATTACAATATCAGCATAATTTTGTAACTGACTAAGGGCTATATGGTCCTATTTAATGAGATTGTAAAAAACAGAGCTACGCTTATTATAGTCCAGAATTCCAAAAAAATCATTTTCGCATAGCTTACCAGACACTTCTAGTAGCGGATGTGTAGGAGGCAAAAAAGTGAGTGCTAGGTTTTTTTTAAATTGTCTACATTTGTATTCTCACCAAACATAGTTCTTAACATCACATTCCTAATTAATAGTCCTATGTCAATAATGGTATCCACAAGGTCAGCCCTTTGTGCAGGAATAAACGACAGACCTTTGGTCAGTACTGAAATTTGAGACTCTGTCAGAGAGTTCCTAGAGATGTTCCAAACTACGGACTTGCTACAGTTGTTTGATCATCTTATGCTGACCAGCTCCATGGGATCTTATATCCTCTTCCTGCCCCTGCTCAATGAACGCTCCTTCTGTCTGTGAGATACCTGTCATATAGGTAGGGGAAGTGATAGAAAAACCTGGTTCACAATAGTAGAAGATTTCTTCTCTCTAACATCCATTGAAGCAGCAGTAGGTGGTATTCCCGTTTCAGTCAAAGGGTTGTAGTGGCAATAGGCAAGACTGCCTCACTAGAAGTAAAGCCTTGGGTTGGTTTAACTGTAAAAACTCTCTACAAAGTACTCTGTCAGGCATACTTGTCAAAGAAATCAGTGTAAATGAGGAAATTATTTTTTTTAGCTTGGATACAGGGTATGAATTATCTACACTTAGTAGTATGTTGTTAAGTTTAAATCTGGTGGCTGACAAAAAAAAGCAATTACTAGAAAATGGAAATCGAAGTCTAAACCAAGTGTTCTTGAAATAGAGAATATTGTAACAGAAATAAAGCAACAGGAAATGGGATCTTTTGAAAAGGGTAGGAGCAAATTACATAGTAAAAAATTGAAATTGTGGGAACAATGTATGCAAAAAAAATGTTTTGCTGGAGGAATGTTATTTAAGGAAAAGGTAGAAATATAACAATTTATGTAATGTTGGCTTGATTATATTGTACAGATATATATATGGGGGTGATGCAGTGGTGCAGCAGTTAACATTGTTGCCTCACAGTAAGAAGTTATCTGGTTCAATTCTCAGCTGAGGTGCCTTCTGTGCGGAGTCTGCATGTCCACCCTGCATTCACGTGGGTTTCCTCTGGTTGGTCTGGTTTCCTCCCACATTTCAAAGACATGCATCTGGAGTGTTTCTCCCTGGCCTTCCATTGAAAATGGGCTCTGTCCCAGTTAGACTTTCCCGGTAAACAAATGTTAAACAAAATAAATAAAAATATGCGATGTACAATTTTTGTACATTTGAGCTTGTTAATATGGTTTGTTTACTTTTATATAAATTTAAGTTTATATGGTTTGTTTACTTTTATATAAATTTAAGTTTACACAAATAATTCCATAACGTTTTTTTTTTAAGTTGTTTTGTGAGTTATGGGATAAGAGGCTACAGAGGGTGCTCACAGCATTATGGTGAGAAAGGCATATCCCATATGACTGGAGAATAAACATTCAAGTGCCAGTGTACAAGAACAAAGGGAACATTGGCAACTCTTGAGTAGTACTGAGGTATCAGACTCCTGTCATACCACAGTGGGTGACTAATAAAGGAACATGCACAGTAGTAGAAAGTAATATGGGGGATGAGCAGTTCAGACTCAGATCAGGACACACTGCAACCATACCAATGTTTGAGGTGAAACAGACAGCTGAGAAGAAATTAAAGAAGAGGAAAGAGTGTAACTGGGCATTCCTAAACTTGGAGAAAGTATATGTCAAGGTCCCAAGAAATCTGATTTGGGCAGTCATGCGATGGTTCAATGCTTTGAAAACATTGGTAAAACTAGTGCAGGTTATGTAAAAGGACCCGATGACACAAGTATGACCAATGTTCCGACTCAGACAGGCATTCCAGTGAGAGCGAGTATGCATCAAGGTTCAGCCCAGTGCTGTTTATACTGGTGATGGACTACATTAGCAAACAGTTAGGAGGGAACAGATCAATAAAGCTGCTGTATGCGGATGATATGGTATTACAGACAGACTCTACACAACAGCTTCAGCAAATGATAAGGGACTGGATTGCAAAGATGAACGCACATGGGATGAAACTAAGTATAGATAACACAGTTGTTGTGGCAGTAAATAGGAGAAATCAGAAGACTTTGAAAATTTAAAAACAGAGTATAAAGGATAAGTCCATATAAAATCACTTTAGCTAGCAGATCTAGGAGACTTTCTCTCTGATACCCTCCCTGTGGGAAGAAAAAAGACATCTTGTTGAAGCTTCCAGTAGTTTATTCAGTTAAGTAGGTAGATGGATGAGTGTTCTTGAAAACAGTGGAACAGGTTAACAGCTTCAAGTATCTGGGAGGGGTGGTTTAGAAAAAGGGAAGTCTGAATGAAGAGGTCAAAGCTAGAATCAGAGGGGCAGCAATCAACTGGCACTGTGTGTCAAGAGTAGCATGCGACAGACGAATTCCAAAGAAATTTAAATATAAGTTGTAAAAAAAAAGACTCAATTGGATGACTAGTTCAACTGTTTGGTACCGAAACCTTGGCAGTGAAGGCAAAGCAGCTGCGGAAACTAGAAGCGATGGAGATAAAATACTTGAGATGTGTGGTAGGATCCGTTGTCTGGGACAGTCAAAGAAATGAGGACATCAGCGCAGAAGCCAAACTATCTCTAATTGAAGCGAAGATCAAAGAGAACAGGTAATGTTGATACAGGCACATATACAGGAAAGAAGAAGGCAATCTGTTAAAGAAGATTTGCATGCTTCACGTCTGTTTTTCTTCTTTAGTTCTGATCTGATTTTTATTTTTTTCTATGGTGTCAGGCATGTTTATGGAATTATTTTAGTTTTGCAGTGAGAGTTATGTTTGGATTCATTAATTTTATAGTTTAACCATGTTTTGTATACTTTCTGACTCTGTTTTCTTATCTAGAATTGGGTTTATTTTGCCAGTAACGCTATTAACAGATTAGCTTGTCAGATTGTAATTTTTTTTTTTATTTTTCTCATTTTCTATTTTTCCAAATTTCATTTGTACGGCTTTGATTCTGGTGGAATTTTTTTTTTTTTATGAAATTTCACAATGCACTTCATATGTGTGTCCCATGAGTTATCATTGACTGATTGACTGACTAATTGATTGATTTATTCTGTGGGATTGCGACTGTATTGCTTTACTATTATTAGTTAGGCCATTTAAGTGGTTTATAACCCAGAAAAGATGGTGACAAATGCTTAATGATATTGTAAAAACCACTACATTCTGAAACTGCAGAGAATGGTTATCACACCCTTTTATTTATCAATATATGTTGTTCAAATGACAACATGTCATCACATCAGGGTGTACATACATTGCCTCATAATTGTTGTTTTCTAATAGTTTAAAATGGTATAGTAATATAGTAGCTGGTCATTATTAAATGCATTTTAGACATGTATAGTCTAGTATTTTCAAGGAAATTTTCTGCTGGTAGACTTTTTTATTTGACTTCTGTTTGTCATGTATATTTAAAGCAATGCTAAACTGCAATAAGAAATTACTAATTTATTTTAGATTTGTCCATCTTGGAAACAGTAGTCTGCTATTTTAATCCACTTTTTATGCTGGCATTATTAGACTTGGGCATTTAAATTTCTTTTCAAATGAAAACTGCCAACAGCAGTTCTAGATAAGAGTACAGGAAAATGACCAAAGAGAAGAGTTACTTGATGTAATAGAGATGGGCAGACATATTAAGATCAGTGAAAGAAACAGATTACAGAAAGTCAATAAAACCCAAAAAGTTAGAAGTCTGATAAAACAAATGAACACAGCAATTAGGACTGTTCACATAAATTTATGAGATATAACAGAAGTAAATAAGATATATTACTGTGCAGCTAAATTAACAGATAAAGTCTTACCACAAAAATGCACTGTAGCAAGTGAAAAAAGGGGGAAAATCGAATGCCATCATGGAATTATCAAATAGAGAAAACTATAAAGCAATTAAGACAAGAAGTGTCACTGTTAGAAGAGTATAGAAGAGGGAACAGATTAACAAAAATACTCAGAAAGATGCAAGTGATAAAAGCAATACACAGTATCAGAACAAATCAGGATCTATCATGCACTATCACAAATAAACTAAAAATATCAGCACAGGCAGAAAAAAAAATAGAAGATATGCAGATAAATATAAAGGAAAAGTACAAAATCAGCAATTTATTGAAGCCGCGGTGGTGCAGCGGTAGCATTGTTGCCTCACAGCAAGAGGTTCTCCCATTAGATTCTCAGCTGGAGCACCTTCTGTGTGGAGTCTGCATGTCCTCCCCGTGGTCGAGTGGCATTCAAAAGACGTGTAGAATGGGCGTGCCTTCGGTGAAGGTTGGGTGTTGAGCTGGCACCTCAGCACCCATGAAAAATCTACTGCCAATCATTAGTGGACCGGAGTTCCGCTGTGGCAACCCCTAACCGGGAAAAGCCGAAAGAAGAACAAAAAATTGATGAACCAAAAAAGTTTTATAGAGAATTGGGAATCAAGGCAAGAGGAATAGAAACACCACCAAAAAAGGAAGAAATACATACATTTTGGAGAAATGTTTATGAAGACCCTTTGGAACATAACAAAGATGTTAAATGGTTAAAAGAAGTAAAAGAAAGAATAAGAAGTTTGGATATCCAGGATATGCAATGGGATGAAGTAACAGCCAGAGAGATTGAAACAAAGTTAGGAAAAGCTCCTAATTGAAAAACTGCAGCCCCAGATGCAGTACCTAACTTCTGGTTAAAAGTATTTAACATCTTTACATGAAGATTTAGCCATGAGTAAGAACTATTAATATGCACACCCAGAACAGACACCAGCCTAGCTAACAACAGGAAAAGCAATACTCCTGCTTAAGAGTGAACCTTCAAGCTATCCTAAAAACTATAGACTGATAGCTTGCCTTCCGATGACTTATAAACTATATACTGGAATTGATGTTGACAGAGTTTATAGCCATTTAGAAAAAAACTCAATCATGGTGTGACCACGTATCACTGCCAACCAGTAATCAAGGAGCCTCAATCCTCACCACTGGCACCTGTGGGGGGGATGTTCACTGAAAGGATAACAGGTACACACAGTATTTGCAGATGCAGCTCTCTGCATCAAGTGCAATTTCCCTTAATAGCACACAGAGACCACAGTCAGTCCGGGGCTGGTTTTTCCCTCTTCCTTCAAATCCACAATAAGACTTCCCACTGGCACAGCTATAGAGTTGTAATTGCAGCTGAGTGACCAAGCCAAGACCTCCAGCACCCTGTTTGTCCAACCAGTGCCTCATGTCCCTGCCCAAGTAGCCAACACACACACTCTTTGAGGTTTGATTCACACACACACAAACACACACACACACACACACACACACACACACACACACACACACACACACACACACACACACACCAGGGAAAGACTGGCACAGGTTTACTAGCTATGCTCCTTCTGCCCAGACTATAAGGTAGTTTTCACTGTCATCAGTCACTCCTGCCAGTTACCTTAAGGCCCTTAACAAAAGGTGTCCAATCTTACTGTGTAATATTAATATTAACACGAATGATAGTTTGACCAAGAACAAGGTTATTAGGAGTGGCCCACACAGTGTTGCCAAATAAATATGCAAGTACTCTCAAAACGGGTCTATATTATAATAGCAAATGCTTACAGTAGTGAAAGCTGTATAATCAACCCTAAAATATCAAAACGGCAAACTGCTGAACACACGGCTGCTCCATAAAAAAAAAAAAACACAAAATAAACTGGGGGGCTTTGTCCCCCACACCCCCTTACTTAAATAGACAAACTCTGAGATCACACCACAGTGGAGGAAATGGCAAAGTCCTGAAAACGGCCCAGTGATTCTTTTCCATGGAAATCGCTGTTCCGTGCATTCGGGATTTCGCCGTTTTGATTAAAAAGGTTTGATTAAACAGCATTCGCTATTTTAAGCATTTGCTGATTTAATAGGGAACCCTCAAAACTTAAATATCTCTACAGAGATCAGCCACAATGAAAGGTTTAAAATATTTAATAATAAATAATAAAACAACAAGACAATACTAAATATATATTCACAGTGACATCAGAGTTCAAAATCACAGGAAATATTTAAAATAACATTAGAGTACAGGCTGACACAAATAAAGAAAAACAAAATCTAAAGCTTCACTATATTCCTGACTGCATCTAAGAAAATTATACTATTCCCTAGTAACTTACTATTAGAGCAAGGCAGATACGGTGAATGCTGCTGCTTGTTGTTGTTATCCAGTCCAAGACAGAATGCAGAATGCTCTGTCTCACTCAGAGATTTCTCAAAATAATATCTAAAATATTACTGCTAGGTTAGCTTGTAGAATTATATCACTTCTTGCCATCTGACTTTTGGTTCCCAGGCAAAACCCTCATTGCTGAAGCTGGGTGTGTTTAGCATCTAACTGTAAAAATACTCATACAAGAGCTTTTGCTCAGATCTTTGGCATATGTTGGAAGTCATAAAACAATTGCATTTCTTCATGCTTCCAAACTAGCAATTAGTTCACCACAGAGATAATACAAAAAGCTTCCTAATACAGACTTTCTGTCTCTAGCTGCATTGAAACATCTGTATGACCTAGCCTATAAAGTAATTTAATTTTAGATATTTTTTCTAAAGTTTGCTGGGCTGAGGTTAGCCCTCCAGTTTCCTCTGTTAACATATACATTTAAACAGTTGAAATAGTCCATGTACACTTCTGTTCTCTTCCAGTAGGGCACATTGTAGATATATTTTAAAAATAGCACTTTACAAATACCTTTTCAACATAACCATCTGTACAGAGCAGTTTGATATACACATGATATACAGTTATAATACATTTGTAACACAGGCATCTTATATAAATTAGTTTGATATTCAAAGATGACATATAATTATTTACAAAATTCCAGCTAGCTGTGCTGGCAGTACCTCCTTTCGTCACACTTGGCAACAGAAAAAAAGGTAATAAAAGAAAGTCATATGGAAAAAAGGATCATTTGATATTAAATAAAGTCATAATGGAGAACTGTAAAAAAGGAAATAATCTAAGTATGGCATGGATAGACTATAAAGCATTTGCCAGTATCCCACATTCATGGATAAACAAGTGCTTAAAAATGTATAAGATACACCCTATACTGATCGATTACATTACAGTGACCATGAAACAGTGACAAACCACTCTGCAGTTAACTCATGATTAAGGATAAATTATTATCCCACTGATAAAAATTCAAAGGGGATATTCCATGGTGACTCTCTTTCACTGCTGCTCTTTTGTCTTGCCCTTATCCCATTAAGCTGTCTACTTAACAGATTAGGTCATGGCTATAATCTAGCTCCCAGATGTCATCTTCTTTTTGTAGATGATTTAAAAATGTATAGTTCATCAGATGAGAAACTGAAAACACAAGTGCAAGTGGTCAAACCTTTTTCAGATGATATAAGAATGCCATTTAGTTTTGATTAATGTGTAAAAGCAACCTCCAAAGCAGGAAAGCTGCAGCACCAGGAAAACATTAGTTTGGGACAGGAGAACTTGAGCAAGAGTGAGTGTATAAATATTTGGAACTGATGAAGGATCAACAATAAAACATGAACAACTGTGAATAAAACTCAGTAAGGAATATTTTAGAAGGCTTAAATTAATACTAAAATCAGCATTTACATATAGGAACAAAGTCAAATCTATAAACCAGTTTGCTCTTCCTGTCCTAACTTACAGTTTTGGAGTGATTGACTGGCCTCAAAAGGTGTTGGATAGTTTGGACAGAAAAACAAGAAGGATGCCTCATGCTCTTCAAATGATTTATAAAAATCACTGGCTACCAAGACTATATATTCTCTGTTCTGAAGGAATTATGGGCCTCCTCGAAATTGATTACATGTATAGATCTGTGATAGTGGGACTGCATGCATACCTGCTGACCTCACAAGACCCAAATGTATTGAAAGTTTTGAAACATGAGGAGAATAAGTTTAAGATGACTTCCCTGCTTAGTTTAACAGAAGCATATCGGTGTCAAGCTGGAATGGAAATCAAACCAGAAGTAGATAAAAATCAGGTAGCAACTGAATGTGCCAAAAAACAAAAGAAATAATATAAGGTGAAGGATCAGATGAGAAGGTAAGAAATGTGGAAAATGCATAAATATGGTTGCAAGTATAAGAAACTCTTGGAACAACCTCTTGTTGATCACGATTGAATGCAGAAATGGTTAAGGTGAGGTGAATTTAAACCAAAAGACGAAAGGTTAATATTGGCAGCTCAAGAGAGTGGACTATGTATGTGTTGGTTTACAAAGTCCATTGAACATGTGGGAGAAGCAGACAAATCTAGGTTTTGTAAAACAGAATTGGAAACAGTCGCACATCTTGTTGCTGGATGTGATATACTAATGGCAGAATGACTGTATACTGAAAGACATAATAATGTAGCAGGATTGTTGCACTGCGGATTGTGCAAACAATATAACATTGAAGTAGCTGAAAAATGCTGGAAACATTAGCCACAAAGCACCATAGAAAATGATGAGGTTTATATCAGATGGGATCATCCATCACCAACAGTTCAAAAATAGATGCAAGAAAACCAGATATAGCAGTCCATGAAAAGAAGACAAAAGTAGCACTGATTATTGAAATTGCTACACCCAGTGACTACAGTGTCTTATGTACAGAGAGACACAAAGTCATTCAGTACCAGGCTTTACAGGCAGAAATGAGGAAATGTGGAAGAAAGATACCCAGACAGTTCTAGTAGTAGTAGTAGTAGGAGCAATGGATCTTAAAAAAAAGAATTTACAATCATACTTAAATATGTTACCAATACATGCAAATCCATACATATTGCAGAAGGAGTCATTACTGGGCACATCGCAGGTGCTGAAAAGAGCACTTCCTGCTAACATCAAATATTGAAACAATACTAACTTCATGAGCTTTAATCATACTTTGACTTAGGAATGGGTCCATTCCTGTCATGGAATTAGAAACCCAAAAGACTTGGAGGAATTAACAGGGAACAGGTTCATACGTTCATATGTTTTGCTAACATTTTGCTGATATGTTTGTGTGTGATTAATTTGAAAATGGGTCATCTGTCTTCTCATCTTCTATGCTATTCGTGTAGAATGAATGTTATATATGTAAAGCCTTTTCAGATTGTGGAATTACATTGTGAAGCCCCTCCAATCATTCTGTATGTAATTGCTGGATGTTATTTGGTAAAAGCACTTACTGAGTGTTTGTGGTTTATTGTTTGGGTTTCAACCCTTAGTTGCTTAACATGTGGGCTTCAGGATCTTCCAAAGACACCTGAATTCCAGATACTTCAGGACAACTATCTAAGGGATTCAGGCATCTTGTAGATTTCCTGCCTGTCTGCTTGCCCTAGAACTTGACTACCTGTTTGGGTGACGTGTGGCAGACGTGCAGAGAGAGTTGAACTGTAGCACCTCGCTCAAACACAGTAGACAAGTTTGAGCAAGGTAAGTCCAGCAGCCATGAGGAAGGAGTGAGAGTGGGGTAGAATGCAGGCTAGAATTTCAGGCAGTGATTGTGAGGGGGATTTAGGTTTAGGGAGGGGGGGGATTTTAGGTTTAGGGAGTGGGAGTAATAGGAATGGAGTTTAGGTTTAGGGAACAAAAAGACACTTTAGATTTAGGAAATGGGAAGGATGGTTAGGTTTAGGAGCAAGAGGGTAGTTTAGGGTTATGGAACAGAAGTGGAGTTTTAGGGATATGGAGCATTTTGGCACCTTATGTTAGGGACTAGGGAATGCAGTTTTAGGTTTAGGTAGAGATTAGGGACTTTAGAGTTAGTAAGGGGAACATTATAGTTAGAATTAGGGACTAGGTGCAAGCTTTAAGGTTAGAGTTAGGGTTCTGGCAAGCTATGCAGTTATACAGAGTTGTGTCATGGAAGAGCCAGGTAATTAACTAGGATAGGACTAGTGAAAGTTAGGGCACTTGCCATTTAGAGCAAGTGGCAGCAAGCACGTGTGTTGTGAGTTATTTGTCCATGAGCATTTGTAGCAGACCTTAGGCTTCAATTCATCAAACTACCTATTTTTTTCCTGATATACATAGACATACATATGCATGTGTCTGTGTGTGTCTATACACATGTGCATGTTTAACAATCAATTGTTTGATGTGGGGGTTTTAACTAATCAATTGGGCCTTTTTTGACTTATGAAGATAGAATGTGTGTGTGTGTGTGTGTGTGTGTGTGTGTGTGTGTGTGTGTGTGTGTGTGTGTGTGTGTGTGTGTGTGTGTGTGTGTGTGTGCGTATGTGTGTGTGTGTGTGTGTGTGTGTGTGTGTGTGTGTGTGTGTGTGTGTGTGTGTGTGTGTGTGAGTGTGTGTGTGTGTGTTTGTTTGTCTTGTCACTTCTTCATGTCCCTACCTCCTGTTACATTCTTATCTATATGCATTTTCTTAACAGATCACTTTATTTCGACCCCACCATGGATATCTCAGGGTATTATTACAAACAAAGCATCCCTGGGATTACCCTCTAATCATCACTTACACATGATTGCCATTCTGGACTAGAATAGGAATCTATTGATCTTGTTCACAGCTAACAATCACGTTATTGTTACCATCATGTTATTGTTAACATCTGGCAACATTTCCCTTACTAAAATTATTTAAAAAGTATTTTGTGCCAAAGCTAAAACTGATTAGGTCATATGATGTTAAATTCAGTTTTGATCCCACCCCTGCAGAGGCATAGCTGGCTTTTGTAGTTGCTAGGACTAATCTCCATAGTGGTTCCTCCCTCCTAAGCTCTTTATTTGAAGAGCAAGAAAAAAATGTATTCCTTGTACTGGCACATTGCACTAACCAGGTAGCCAGATACATGCCCTTTTTCTCCTGCCCCCACCTCTTCAATTGAAGAGCAAAGACAAGGTAAAAAGGTCCAAGATCTGGTGGCCAGTGCCCCTGAAATGCAGGAGCCAACCACCCAACCAGGACCTGTTTCTGCATTCCATCTCCACCTCTCCTCAGCTGAGTGGCAATTATGAAGAAAAAAAGGTCCATGATCAGCTATCTGGGGCTCCTGAAATGCAGGAGCCAATCAGTCCATTTTGTGTCTTTCTCCTGACCCTCCTTCCTCAGGTTTTAGTTGAGTGGAGAAAAAAGTAACACATATATATATTTTTTTTTAACCGTTGGAAACTGCTTGCAGTTTATACTACACACAGAACACTATACCAGTCAGGACTATTTTGAAAAAAGAAAAGGGAAACAAATATATATATATATATATATATATATATATATATATATATATTTTATTTTAAACTGTAGCAAGTAGTTACTACAGTTTATACCCTGCACAGAGTGCTACAATGCTCAGGTTTTAAAAAGAAAAGAAACAAACTGTAGCAAACTATTTTCCACAAATATACAGTTCATACCACAAAGGGAGCACTAAAGTGCTCAGGTTTGACCTCAAATGCAGTATCTGCTTTTAAAAGCTGGTATGTTCTAAAGAGTGATCAGAATCAGTCTTGGGTAGCCAAGCACACCTCCTAGCACTTTGCACCCAGGAAAGTTGCCCCCTTCATCCTGTCCTAGCTGCACTACTATAGCCCTGTGCTCTCACACCCCATTTTGAACAACAGAATTAATAATTGGGCTTTTGTGCATTATGACCATAAATAACAAAAGACCTTCTCTTTGAATCATTTACTAACAATCACAAAGCTCTGCTTAAAAGAGGGCATCTGTGCCTCCTTATTTTTCCTTAGTAATCATATTTGTTTTATGACAGTAGGTCTGGTCCCAGGGTTGGTGTTGGAGTATTCTAGTTAATAAGAACAGTAACATTCAACTAAAGTTTATCTCTGTCTCGTCAGTTATTATGCACCACCCTTCATATTTGTCCATACTGCTACTGGAAAATACCAACTTTTTTTACCTCTGGTATTTTGGCCTTGCTGCGTATGGCGGTAGAGTTGTTACCTCACAGCAAGAGTTTCTCCCGTTCGATTCTCGGCTGGGCTTGGGAGTGCCTTCTGAGTGGAGTCTGCATGTCCTCCCTGCGGTTGGGTAGCATTCAAAAGACATGTGTGCATAAATGGGCGTGCCTTCGTTGAAGGTTGAGCATCAAGCTGGCATCCCGGCGTTTCGAAAAATCTACTGCCAATCATTAGCAGACCGGAGTTCTGCTGTGGCGACCCCTTACTGGGAAAAGCCGAAAGACAGACAGACAATTTTGGCCTTGCTGCCCTTTGATTATCAACCCCCTCCCAACCAATTGGGCCATTTGTTCACTCATCATCAGATGGCATGTGCCATCAGGGAGTGGTATTATTAAAGCATCCATCAGGAGTGGAATGATTATTGTACTTTGGTTCCATAACCTCGTGGTGCATGACCCACACTGGAACAAAGTGAGTGTGCAATTGGCATGTTGACTAGTGAGTGTCACTCACTTCTTGGGGTGATAGAGCCCCACAATACTGCCCTGTCCCATTTGGCACTCCTGCATGCTCTCTCATCTCCATCCACCATGAGAATGAACACTCAGACATGAACTAACGTCATTTCCCCTTTCCATAAACCAACTACTCCAAAAGGCTTATGAGCCACTATTCACCTTTCCATAAACCAGCTACTCCAACAGGCTTATGAGCTACTATTCAAACTCATTTGCCCAGTTCATAGTCAGGGTTTTATCCCCGTATGCCAACAGAGTTTGCTGCCAAGCTGTATATTGGTGTGGTCTATATACCCTCCATCCTCTTTGCTGAGTCTCAGAGGCACTGTACTTGGTGCTGTGAGAGTGATGGTATGCATGAAAGATATCGTCATACTGGGCAGCTTTAATATGGTCTGTCTTAAATCCAGCAACATGCAAGCTAAATACATGATCTTTTTTTCCAGTTACATACAGCTTATTAAAGAACTTACTAGGTCCAATCTCATCATGTATACTAGTACTTTACTGGGTGTAGTTTTCACAAATATCTCACAGTGATGCAGGAGCACTTCATTTCTTAAAACACTTAGTGATTCTGTGAAAATTGTCTGGTTACCTGCTTTTGGGCCTCCAGAAGACCTAAATCATTACCACACTAAGCCTGTTGTAGAATAATTATCTAAAGCATGGGAACTACCTTTCTAGAGTAGATAGAAGCCAAAGAATAGGTTCTTGTTTTCAGTGGGAATTATCTGAATAAAACCATTTTTTCCTGAACAACTTTTTTTTTTCAATTCAGAAAAAAAATGCTTTTTTCTTTAAGACGCACATGACCTAGTTGTTATCAAATATCAGCCCAGGGAAAGGAACTGTACTTGGGTTTCATGGAAAAATAAGTCAATATGATACTCCATTAAAACTTCACTGCTTTCAAAAGGCACTGTAAGAAAATGATTAATACTGAAATTCGCCCATTGCAGTATAAATATTATATATTACCTATATTACACACTTGATGATTTCATGAACTGCTGCTAAATACAGTAGCTCATTTTCTGGTGAATATTGTTTCTCAATTTGGTTCTACCATATCTCTTTGTATCTCTGCATACTGTAATATATTGTGTCACTGTTGTATCCTCTGAATCAGTTCTTGAATACCACTATATTAGAAGTTACTGCTTCTAATTTTGCCTTTTGGCCCAAGTTGTAAATAAAAAGGGTTTTGGGACCAATGCACCTACCTGCTTAACAAGTGTGAATAAATAAATATATACATACATAAAGACATACATACATGCATACATACACACATAGGTCCATAGGTTCATGGGTGTGTACTAGGCTAATGGCTCTGGAGCCTTTACAAGCCTTGCCCACAGGATTACCATGGCACTGTGCCACCCAACCTTAGTTCCCAGTGCCTCTGTTGAGTAGAACCACTGGAGTGATCCCCGGGGTGAATTTTCTATTTCCCATCAACTCATCACGATTTATCTTAAAGAGGGCCAGTGAGGTGCTCTGTTTGACATGTATGGGAAGTCTATTCCATAGCATGGGCAGTCTCTGGGTTATGAACCTGTCCCTCCAGCATGTTCTGCTGATTGTGGTAATGAGGTTGAGGTCTCTGGAACATGTAGTGTGGAGGATTGGGATTTCTTTAGACATAGCATTTCTAACTGAGCTGGGTAAGACATGGCTTTGTATGTCAAGCAGAGATCTCCTCTAAGTAGGCGATAGGAGACAGAGAATAGTTGGAGTTTTTTGAGTCTGTCCATATAGGACAAGTGTTTGAGGCCTAGGATCCTCTTTGTGAGGTACTTTTGCAGCCTTTCCATTTGTTGCAGGTGTCTAGTGAGGTACATGCCAAATGAGGCATTGTACTCGATGACTGGCCTAATGAGTAAAGAGTAAACGGAGACACTGACCTCTTTCTTCCTGGATGCAAAACCCTTAGTAATGAGATGTGCCACCTAGAAGGGCTTTCTGACCGCAGTTGCAATGTGGTGGTCAAAAGAGAGGTTGCTGTCAACCTGTGTTCCCAGATGTCTTATAACACCTTCTGTGTTCAGTGGACTACCATCGATGTGGTAATTCATGGAAACTGGGTTTTTCCCAAAGGGGATAACAATACATTTTTTTGGCATTGAGCTTAAGGCCATGATTCTGACACCAGTCGTTGGTGTCAGCGAGGCCTTTCTGTAGGATGTCAGCATCACTTGGGGAGTTAATAATGGCTCCCCATTTGCAATCATCTGCAAACTTTGCCAGCCAGAGTCCCTTCATGTTGGCCTGAACTTCAGAGAAGTAGATAGCAACAAGGAGAGGACTCAGGACCAATCCCTGTAAGACTCCACTCAGGACTGGTCAGCAGTCTGACTTGGAGTCAGCTACTTTCACACTGTGGGTTCGATATAGGGGTTGATGCCTAGCTTAGTGCTTAGGACAGCCCGAGTTGGTACATTTACCACATGTAATAGTTGACTCTGGAGGTGACTTTAAGATTTTTAACTACTCAGAATATACTGTTCAACCGGAATTAGTTACTGTCCTTTCTAAAGGCTTGACATTTGTACCAACTAAAAGAATGGACATTTGTGGTGTTTTGATTGACTTAAAGTTGCACTTACAGAAACTCAATTTAAACCTGTTGTTTAATAATGAGTTGAGTGTAAATGCAGTGCTTAATGTACCCAGTGTTTACAATCCACCCTTACATCCATTGTTGAATATATTTGAAAGGATGTGTGACATTGACCTTAGGTGTTTATCGGCTACCAAAAGGAATAGGTTCAATTATGTGAATAATCCAGGGAGTGAAGCCTTTAACATGTCAGGGGATGAAAGGGTTTTGATAGACACCTTGAGGAATGCTGATGTAAGAATTGTTAAGGCTGACAAGGGTGGTGGTTTGGTGTTGATCATACAAACTACATACAGAGAATGGAAAATATGCTTAATTTGGCTATATATACGCAGGTTTCTCTAAACGAGGTAAACCAAGCATACAACTGTATTAAGGTGTTTGTTAACGACTTGGTCATGGAGAATAGGATTGATCTAAATTTGGTAAATTATTTAACTATGGTTTCCCCTAAAACCTCTGTGATTTTCAGATTCCGAAAATCCACAAATGCTTGATGGGCCCCCCCATGCGCCCAATTGTGGATGGAAGGGATTCAATGACATACCCACTGGCAAAATTTGTGGACAGTTTGTTGAAAAAATACGTATCAAGGGAACCCTTTATTTGCAAGGACTCCTGGTCTTTTTGGAAGCAATAAACAACCAGGTTTTTCACCCTGATTTTAACTTTGACACAACTGACATTAAAGATTTGTACACCGTCATCCCACGTGATGTGGGTATTCAATGGCTCGAGTTACTATTAGTAAAAAGAGGGGCACCTGCATCTGAAATCGGCCTAATAACAGAACTGTTGAGCATAATTTTGTCCAACAATTTATTTTTGTTCAACGGCCAGTTTTATTTACAGAACAGTGGGGTGGCAATGGGGTCCCCAGTGGGGGGGGGGGGGCAGTTTTGCTAACCTAGTAATGCCCTTTTGGAAGGACCAATTTGTACATAACATTATAAATAGATTTAAGGGTGAGATTCATTACTATACCAGATGTTTGGACAATATTTTTTGGATCTTTAAGGGAGAAGAAAGTACATTTAAGGAATTTATGATATACTGCAACAACATGATGGATTTTCTGGTATTCACCCACATATTTCATACTGAAAGAATAGCTTTTCTTGATATAGAATTAAGGAAGGATAAAGCCAACAAACAGTATTTAGCAAAACTACATCGGAAGGACACTTATTGTAACTCCTTCCTCCATTACAGTAGTGCCCATCCCCAACATCAAAAAAGGTCCGTAGCAAAGGGACAACTGGTCAGGGCCACAAGAATGTGTACTACTACCATTGACTTTGAGGAGGAGTGTAAATTGTTATTGCAAATGTTCACAAATAGAGGATACCCTGTAGACATGTTGAGCAACCTATTTGAGGAAGTTCAAAATAAAAGGCTAAATGGCCATTTTAAAGTCATTTTAGATAACAGCAATCAGGGGATGAGTATTGATGATAGGGTACCTGTTGGAGGTGAAAGTAACCTAAGGGTCGATTATAGGTATGCCTTCATTACTATGTTTAGTTCAGATGGTGAAAACATTAGACAGATTTTGCAAAAGAATTGGAATATTTTGCAAATAGACAAAGAATTTATTAAATTTGGACCTGCACCAAATGTAGTTTACAGGAGGGGGATTAATTTGAAAAACCTCTTGGAACTGCCACCCCCAAAGATGATACGTATTCCAGGTATGTACAAATGCGAAGCCTGCTCTTATTGCAGGTTTATGCAAACAGGTAACCGATTTAACATCTTGGATGAAAAATTTGCTTGTAAGGGCAGATTTAATTGCAATTCCACTATGGTTGTTTACCTTGCTTCCTGCCAGTCTTGTACAGGTTTTTACATTGGCAAGACTGAGCGTAAACTAAGGGAAAGAGTGTACGAGCATATTTACCACATTAGGAAAGCCAAAACAGACAACGCTCTCGCAAAACATGTGGTAGAAAACCCTGGTCATTCCTTCACATTCAGGGTGATCGATCAAATTGAATTTGACATCAGGGGTGGTCCATTAGGCTTAAAACTTTAGGTGAAGGAGTTGATTTGGCAGCTTAGAACCAGGGCCTATGTGACATCAGGGTTGAACAACGTATGCTCTTTGGCATGTGCCTTGAAACTGAGGAGTTTATTAACACGAGGCTAATACTCAGGTGAATAGACATATAATTTGGGGCACTCTTTGTGTTTGTTATATACACACAACCCCCCCCCCCTATACACAAGTACATGCATTTATGACATTCAACTGAAATTTATTCAGGTTGATTAATGACATGTAACATTTTTTATGTACACAATAACAAATATTTTTTGTGATGTTTTAACTGGCTTTTTCATGTATATGTATGTATTCTTTGTATATGTACATATGAATTTGAGTATTAAGTCAATAGGAAAGTGTATATACATTTTTACATAATTGTTTATACAATTTTTAGGTAAATGTGTTATAGAAATGAGAATTGTATCAGGTGACATGGTGTCATGTGAGGTGACTGAACATGTGACTATGAATCTGGTTTTAAATATGGCTACCATTCATCTACTCATGTGACTGCCATCTCAGGAACACCCTACATTTCTTGACACTTTCATAGTTACCTGCTCCATCTGACAAATCACACACATCATGCACATCAATGCCTACCAACAGCCATCTGCCTTGGCCACCACACATATTTTGGAGGAATAAACAAACCGGGGTTTCTGTACTGTCTTATGGGGAGGAGGGTAGCACAAACATCACACATATTACAGAACAAACCATATATACTATGTCAGTTATCAGTTTTATTCCCCTCCTCCCCTGTATCTTTGCAAATTTAAAGTGAATTCACTGGTACTACTCACCATTTAGTAATTTATTTCTAGCCCTGAGGAATCCAAAGTTTACAGTGAGTATTGGTAAATACTGCTGTTCTGTAATAACAATTGTTATGTATAGTTTTATGTCTCAGTCTCATTATAACTCTCATTCTACCTTTATTATTAGACAATGCTGCTGTATAGAAGCCATTTTCCGCAGAGGTCAGAGGAAAAATGCACAAAACAAGAAGAGCAATGATACATATAGTTTGCAATTAACAGTTAAGGTGCAATTTACAGTTTAAATATAGTTTGCTTTTACAGCAATAGCATGCATTTGAAAGCAATAAATATGATACCATAGATAAGAAACATTCAAGCTATACAGTAATTTCTCTTACTTCATTACAAAGTATCCTCTCTGTGAGGATTAGCAAGCAGGGGCAGTAAAGAGTGTGCATCGCAAAGAATTTGGAAGGATGCCAAGAAGCAAAGTTGCATTTTTATATCTTAAGATGTGAAATGTATGACAATCAGACATGCAGCTAAAATGATGCACAACCAAACAGACCTTCTATGTAAATTTCTACTTTCCCCAGTTTATGTATCTTTTCTCTGATTAAAACAAAAGGTTCTGGTATTAGAACATTCTGGCACTATTATTTGGGCAAGCCAGGCTCCACATGTAAGAAGGGTAGCTAGAACTGAGAACAGCTGATCAGTTTCTTGAAATAAGTTGACTGGTTGCAGGTCAGTAATGGTACAGTTTAAATATCAGGCTGCTAACTTATATTCTATATGCTTCAGAACTGTTCAGATAACTGTAGTACTTTTACGGTCTGCAGTGCAACAGAGGAAAGTTTCTGAACAGGCTTCTTATTTTTATTTTATGAGCATAAGAAATGTGTAGGTGACTAGAATATTTCACAAGCCACAGCTTAAGAGCAGAAGAGTTTTCACAACAAGCTGCTAATTTACACTTTATGAACTTAAGAACACTTTGGGTAATTGTAGTAAATTTGTAAACTGTAGTTTAAGTTTAGGAAAGTTCTTATTACATAATAGCTGCCAAATTATATTTTATGAGCTTAAGAAGTGTTCAGATAACTAATATCCTTTTTATTTATTATTATTATTATTATTATTATTATTATATTATTATTTTCTTGCAGTTTTGCTGTTTTTGAGGGACAAATGGTCTTCTAGTAACACTGTTAAAGACTTTTGCTTCCTTTTGGCATAATTTACTGAGTTAAATTAACCACCACTTCATCAAAAGGAAGCTGCAGCTCCTTAACTTTCAAACTTGTGACAGGCTCCTGATAATTTATATAAGATTCTGATATCTAAACCTCACAACAAACAAATAATTTTGTGTTTGTATGGGTGCTTGAATACCAGCCAAATAAGTTATATTGAATAACAGTAAGTGAGACAAACATTTCCATAGATTATTTAGCTGAACTGCTACAGTAAGAAGGTCTCCTGGATGTGGTAGAAGAGCAGTAATTTAAGGCATTTTTGTTAGCATTGGTTAAGCTCTGGGTCAATGCTCTTTGCCTACCTGGAGTTATACATTTAAGAGCCTAGAATGGTGACTAGTGTAGACATTTGTATGTTGGGGATGTAGATGGATTATTACTTGCCATCAGAATGCCACTACACTATTTTAAACATGCATTTGTCTGACTTAAAAATTCAGAGTAACATCGATTTCTGCTTTAGCTTTCATTGTAGGAAAACTGTGAAGATAATTTAATTCTATTTTTGCAATTTTCGATTTTTATGAAAAGACTTTGATTTAGTATGAGTATTAAATGAAGGAAGCTTAACACACACATATCATAAATAGGTTCATAGGTTCATAGGATGATACGAGGCTACTGGACCAGAGGCCCTTATAAGCCCTGCCAAGAATTTCACCATGTTACCTCAAAGTCAGCACCTGTTTCCCCTGTCCAGCAGGGACACAGGTGGGATCCCTGGGGTATATTTTCTGTTTCCCATCCAGTCGTCCAGGTTCCTCTTAAAGAGGGCTAGAGAGGTGCTCTGCTTGACATGGACAGGAAGACTGTTCCACAGATGGGGGCAACTTTGGGACACAACTCTATCCCACCAACAAGTTCTATTAATGTCACAGACCAGGTTAAGGCCTTGTGTAAGGGTTGCACGAGTGGAGTTTGTCTTATGAATATGCAGCAACTCCATCAAGGCTAGGACTGAAATGGCCTTGTATGCCAGACACAGGTCACTTCTGACTTTGATCAGATAAATGATCTTGTAAAAAACAATTATATAAGGGGATGTTATGCATATGGAAAATATTATAAGGCTGGGATTATTGCAACAAGTACTGTCTACCACAAATGCAGTAAACTGTAAGAACTGTAAAAATAAAATGACCAGAATACCAGACACCAATATTTATTAAACAAAATTAAATCTGTTTCATTCACAAAACCTTCATAGGAGCAAGGAAGCAAAAACACAGAATAATATAAATAATATGCAAAAATGCAGTAAAAAAATCAGTCAATCTGAAATACACCAGTATTACAGCAACAATAATTAAACAATTAGCCACTCTGCTGGCATAGAGAAATAAAGATCTAACTATGACCCAGCTGACCTGGGTTCAAGTAGAGGCTCGAACAACTTATGGAGCAGCAGGGGATGGTTGGGCATGCCCATTACAGGGGTGGTTGCTTATATGTCTGGCCCACACAGTGAACTCTGGTATAAGCTGTGGGCATTGCACTGGGAGGCATTGTCTAAAGATGGGAAAAGCATGTGGGCCTGGCTGAGCTGCCACTGAGGAAGGGCAATCTGATGCATGACCCTTTACATACCTAACCCTCAGATGCAACTACAAAGGCCACAAGCAGGAGTAATGAAGTAGACCTAAAACTAAATAACCCTTGGCTGAGGGTGGTGGCAAAGACCCCCAGGGCCCCTTAGGTTCCATAGCCAGCCACAGCTACATCAGACTTAGTCTGTGGGCACAGAAAAGCTGACAGATCTGGCATGGATGTAGGGCATTGGGTATGAAGGCCACAGGATGGTGAATAGGAGTAAAAAGTGCTCCAAAAAATAATTAAAGATTCAGGCTATAAAATGTCTCCGACAATATTCTCTATTTAAGCCAAATGTCTTTAAAATGCTAACTGTAAGAACTCACATAAATATTTAAGAGTAAAGAAGCAAATTATGTAGTCATTTGTCAATGTAGTAAGCAACCAGCTTACAAAATTGTAAGAAATGTATTTAAAGAATGGACGATAGATGTAGACAATGCATAAACCTCAAATTAAGACATCCACAGAAAAAGGCAGGTCAGTAGGTCCGGGTCAGTGTTACAGAAGGGAGAATGGAAAATACAGGCAGGTGTTCAAAAGGAATCTGAAGTTTATGAAGTTAGGTATACAGAATGTTTTAAAGGTTTATGCGCAAAAGGAAATAGCAGAAGTGTCAAATGTAAGCAATGCCACAGGAAAGAAGTGTTATATAAAATTTCATTACAATTACATGCAAAGGTTGATGAAAATATAAGCCTCAATGAGGCTGTGACATACATTCAATCTTATATAGATATGGGAGAATTAGATATTGTCAAATGTAAATAACAACAGACTATACAGCATACAGTAGGATCAAATGAAGATGTAAGAGACCACCAGAGATCAGCTGCTGAACAGTAATAACTTTGTTAAACATTTCTTGGAAGACAGTGATCATATGTATATTGAAAACAGTAAAATACAAGGAAAAACAATAAGAGGAAATTCAAGTAGCAGTAACATTTCTGAGAAAAAGTATAGAAAAAAGCTAAAATAGTTTCCAGAATCAGAAGGAAAGAATTTCTAAGAAGATGATCACAGAGGTTACATTTCTGCAGGATATTTAGATAGAAAAAGGGCTTTCCTTTCAGGAATTAGAAATGGGTAGGAACAAAGTCGAATAGTTTGCTGACACTGAATGAGAAAAATGTGTTATTAATGATGGCAAATAGAAGTAATAAAGCAGCTGCAGCATCTGGACAGGATAATTGCATAGCAAATAAGGAGGTAGCTGGATGGGTAAAGGTAAAGATGCAGGAAACAATTTTCTAAAACAGCAATAAAGAAAAAGTAAAAAGAAGCCTTACAGGAATTTGTACAAAAATAAAATGTCTGGTTAATGCCAACTTAACAAGTAGCACATGAACTAGTTATTTTTTAATAACAGAAAAATAGACAATCAAAGTGCTTTGCATGAAAGTATTAGACATTATATTTAATTCTGGAGGATTCTCTTGTTAGGGGCACTGACTCAATTTGTAGAAAATACAATTATCATAGAATTGTTACTTGCCTATCAGGTGCTAGAGCTGTAAGAGAAGCCATTTAAAAAATGGAAGCTTCATAGTTTCATAGATATTGTAGTACACATCAGCTATAATGACTTGTGAACAACTTTTAACCAAAACACACACAGAAAAAAAAGAACTGATGGAATTCATAAATGGAATATGTTCATCGCAGTTTTCTAGTGTGTTTTGTGAAGAGGCTCAAGTCATGAATCCATTAACAGAACAATAGAATTAAAACATGTATATATGGCAAAGTCTTCAATGTCTAGGACTAAAATGAACACACAATCCTAGATATGGGTGATGATTTTCTAGCCAAGGTCACATCACACTAGTTCTTTGCAAGAAAAGTATACTGCCTAATGATTTCATAAAATGTTTGCACTTTGCCAGTCAGTATTTTTATCAGAGAACACCAATAACAAATGAAACATAGACATCAAACTGTATTCATAAATATATGAAGCATTATTATTGAGATAATACTACTAGTGAAGAATGCTACAGTAAGAATCAGTCCTGATCTTGTTGTAAATATACAGCCATGGGTGAAGCTAAATGACTGGACTTGGAAATGTAAGGGCTGTCATTTTTTTGTTTCAACAGGAACAGACATCATGGAACTAGAATAATGTTAAGATGCAACATTGCAATTAAGGATGTACAATATTTTGACAATTCTAAAAAATATATGAGCTATGCATGTCACAGTATAAAAATTAATAAATACATGAGTGTCATGGATTTACAGACCACCAAAGGCAAAGAACTGAGAACAGAAGGAGATATTAAACTTTTTGCATTTGGCAATGTAACAGATAAGTGTAATATCAGGTGAGCTGACCTTGCTCGAACAAACTAGGGAGAAATATACAAGTCTAGTTCTATGAAGGAAATATAAGGGTGTTTTAAGGATAATCACCTTATTACAAAACCAATAAGAGGAGATAACATTTTAGACATAATATGTAAGCCAGAAAATATCATAATGCAAGTGAATGAAATACTGGCCCCCTCTGCCTGCCCATTTCTGAACATTTATTTATTAAAACAAGGATAACTGCTTGTCAGTACAGCATTAACTAAGAGAAAAAGGTTGAATGAAGAATATAGGTTTACAACTGTCTATAGCACAGTAAAAACACATCTGCAATGGGTGCCCTGAAAAACTACCTTTAAACATAAAGATACAAGTAAGATGGGAATCTAAAAGAGTAATCTGTTACTGTCTATGATCAGAAAGAAGATATTAGTAACCACTAAAAGAAAATGGACAGATTTTAACTACAATAGCCTGCTAAACACCACAGTTCTCCAACAGGGTATTGATCTACAAAGAGAGCCACGAACAACACTGAGACTTCAAGGCAGCATGTTAAGCTGCAATGAAGCACAGAGAGAAAAAAAGCAGCCATGTTGTTTTCCCTCACTGAATGTGACTGTTTAGTGAGCATCAGTTAAAAAACAAAGAGAAAAATAACAAAAGTAACTGCAACAACAGTTACAATGATCTGTCATTGCCATTTTACTGTCTCCCTCTCAATCTGTTGCACTTAATGCACTACATTTTGCAAGTGTGGGAAAAATAGGTAAAATAAAACTAATGCAGTTAAATGTATTGAAAGGATGTATGCATATGTGAGTGTTCTCCATTTCTTAAATTCTTTGCTGAAGAGTTCTGGACAATGCCAACAATAATGGGGTGACATAGACCCAAAATAAGGGAAATGTATAAATATTACCCTAATTCACTTAATAGTTATTAGACTTTTAAGATAGGTTTTATGTTAGGTCAACACACTTTTTCTGAACAAAAAAATACAAACATTAAACATTTTTCAAAGGACAGAGCAAAAATATGAGACAAATTCAAGGACATTCTACAAATTTAGAGACAAGTGAGAGGTATGTAGGGTGAGGGGAGATGCGTTGCTTTGCACTGTTCGGATTTTTCACATTTACTTTATCACAACAAAAACATCTTAAGGTTTGGTCACTAATGAATTTGCCTATAACTTCTTTAAATGATTTTAAGGCCAAATTAGATACACAAAAATACAGTACAACGTTTCTGCATGGCACTTTCTTGAAATACTGAATATGAAAAGAAAATATTGATCCTTGTCTGAGACTTGAATGCAGTACCTCTTGTGTTTCTGTTGCTGTCACGTTTTGTAAACTAGCACATTCTGACAAAGCTTTTAGATACCGATTGCTCCTTTAAAGACATTTGGGAAGATTCAATAATCCCTACATGGTTCGCTAAGACAGTGTGCGCATTGTGGCATGACTTGCACATGATAGAGCACAGTTTTGGATTCTATAAGTGGCAGTATGTGCTATGTAGAGCCATGCAAACATAGTAAACACTGTGATATACTAATTACAGCATAAGCAACTGAATTAATTGTTGATCAACCAATCCAACATGGAAGAGCAATTCAACAAGCTATAAAGCAGCCATCTAGACTCAGTGCTGGTTTTCCCTGTGAATTCCAAAACCTATTGGAATATAGCCACAGAAAGGAGTCTTCACAGAAAAAAATATTATGGGCTGCTGTTGCTTTAATTCATGTGCATGTGCAACATTGTGAAGTCTATGCTGCTGCTGCTAATAGACCACGGTCAAGAAGGAGAAGACCCCTTTTAACTTAACACAGTCTGTATGAGCTGGAAATTGTGAGCACTACAGGGTGGATAGAGACACACTGCAGGAACTCTACAACCTCTGTCATCCTCAAGTCAGACCAAGGGCAAACCAAAGGGAACTAATACCAGTGGAGACAAAGCTATGTGCAGCACTTAGAATTCTAGCTACGGGAACCTTTCAGAGAACAATAGGGGACATACTGGGGATATCACAGGCATCAGCATTCAAAATCCTCTATAAATTCCTGAATGGTATACATATTTTCCCCGTACACTTGAGGACAGGGCCACAAATATGCAGGAGTTTTATGCTGTTGCATACTACCCTGAAGTACTGGGTGCCATAGACTGTACACATATAGAAATCAAGGCACCACCTGGGGAACAGGGAAGAGTGTACCTAAATAGAAAGGGCTTCCATTCCATTAACTGCCAAGCCATGTGTAATGCTAAGGGAATCATCTTGAATGTGTGTGCTTGCAACCCAGGTAGTTATCATGACTCACATATCTGGCACAATTCCCATCTGTATGAGATTTTCACTAGGGGTGATATCCCAAGGGTCATTTACTGGGGAATGCAGGTTATGCAGTCGAACTGTGGCTGATGATCGTCATCAGAAATGCACACACCAACTGAAAAACACTATAATGAGCCAAACACTCAAACCAGAAATATCATAGAGCGTGTTTTTGGGCTACTGAAGTCACAGTTCTGGTGCCTAGATACATCTAGGGGAGCCTTGCCATACAATCCACATATATGTATTGAAATCTTCACTGTCTGCGCCATGCTTCACATCAGCCTGAGAAAACAGCTTCAGCAGGATCAACAAGGGAAGGGGCACACATTCCACCACCAATGGCAAGGTCACCACAGCCACACACAAGTGAGGTGTCAGAGAGTGAACCAGCAACTGCTGTGGGTGTAGGCAGATGTAGGCGTGCTCAATCTGCCCTTGCATTGGCTAAGAGGCAATGCATAGCACCCTCACTCACCACCTAAGGAGCTAAAACCTTCATTCCATGCACATACCTATGGTAACACTGATGCCAGATAATGCTCACAATGTTTACCTACCCCTACTCCTAGCATCAGACAGACTGAGCCCTGAATTAAAACTGTAGCAACTACTGGATTTACAAGGTAAGTGTTCAACCTGGACTATTCAAACAAAATGTGTAATAATACAAATGAATAGCATACTTGTTAGTGTAAGAAAGCAAAAGATGGTTGATTTGTATAGCAATGACTTCAACATGTGACAGCAGTGACTTATGTAAATGCATGTGTCCTCTGTCAAGTAATAGGCCTCAGGCATCAAAGATTCACACATTCTTATCTCTCAAAAGTACTGATGGTCACCGAATGTCTTCAGTTTGGCCTAATAAATACTTTTGTACTGGCGAATCATTAAAGAGAGACATTAGAAATTAATGACACGCATTTCAGTTTCAGATTTCATATCCCTCAGAAAAATCATAGTCATGCAAAAACTGTTTGATTCTATCAACTGTCTAACTTTGCAAGACCCAAATATTTAAAAATTCTATTGTTCAGTCTTTGTCCCACTTTTATTTATACCTTGGTCCAGATTTTTGCTGTAAGATTGTGGGAGGCATGTGCACATTACAAAAACCTGTAAGAAAGCAGTACAGTTAGCAAAACAGCATCACATACACAGATATACTAAGCAGTAAGTCAGCTATGCACACTGTGCATCCAACAACAAGGATATGGCACAGTTATCATCATTTGCACAGGATCTTGTGGGGGGTGGCTAGGCTGAATCAAAAGGTAAGTGAGTAAATGTGAGTAAGAAAGAGAAACAGGCAGACATTTGGATAAAGTATCAAATGGCCACTGAGACAGAATAAGCTTTAGGCCTCACAACTGAACCATGTAGCTGTCATGTGTTTGTCTGCATGGGCACTCCAAGTGAAACTGGTGTGTGAGTGTCTGCAAGAACACAGACAAGCTCTGTGCTAGCTCTACATCTTGCTATGTCAGACAGGTGTGAGCTGTGCATAGTAGAGGTGGAAGTTCAAGGTCATCGTACCAGTTGCACTAGCACTTCCACACCCATGGTCAGATGCACTTGGTGCTACATGAAATTGACTGATGTCTGCTGGACAAGCTTGCCTCTTGAGTACACCCAGGACTACATCCACATGACCTGCCACATCTGGGTGTGGACTCCTCAACCATTGACAGAGCAGTGGAAATAGTGCCATTATGGAAGAGTGACTGGGCATAGCCATGTTAGCTAACATCATCTGATGTGGCTGACCTACAACCATGTGGATACCTTCCCCCTCCCAGCAGGTATTCCATTACAGATACTGCCCATTCCAATGTGTCATTCATCCAATCCACTGAATTGGCAACACAGTGGAGGTAGTCACACAGTCAGCCTGTGTCACATCTAGAACCCTAAGCATTTCTTCTGAAGCCCTATAGGGTCATTCCTACACATCCATGATCTCCCTAAACATGTGTCGCATGGTACAGAATGACACACCTGGATTCGGTGTAGGATGGATAGCAGGCCTCCTAGATTTGGCTTGCTTCTAACCTCTGGAAATACAAAGCTGGTATAAGTATATTTTTGCACTTGTTATATCTGTTTGAGTGATATTTAATAACTCTGTGCTGCACTTATTTATTATCACTGTTTTTCTGCCTGCATTGTTAAAGAAACCTTGTTACTGTACTACTCTTAGGTTGTTGATTTCCTTGCTTCTGTTCTGATATCTGTCTTCATTTTATTTACTACTGGTTAATAGCTTTTGTGTTTTTCTCTGATTGGCCTCTGAGTTTAACTTTAGGAAAGTCTTTCATCTTGCTGGTATAAAATAATCTGCTCAGAGCTTCCTTGTGCCTATGGCTATAAAATTTGGCTTGCTTCTAACCTCTGGAAATACAACGCTGATATAAGTATATTTTTTGCACTTTCTATAACTGAGTGATATTTAATAATTCTGTGTTGCTTTTATTTTTTTTTTATTTTGTATTTATTTATTTGTTTATTTATTACTGTTTTTTGTATCTGCATAGTTAAATAAACCTTGTTATTGTACTGTTCTTAAGTTATTGATTGCTTTGCTTTTGTTTTGATATTTGTCTCCATTTTATTTACTACTGGTCAATAGCTTTTGTGTTTTTACCTGATTGGCCTGTGGGTTTAACTTTACAAAAGTCTTTCATCCTGCTGGTATAAAAGAATCTGCTCAGAGCTTCCTTGTGTCTGTGGCTACAAGATCTGGCTTCTTTCTAACCTCTGGAAATACAAAGCTGACATCAGTATATATTTATGCACTTGTTATAATTGTTTGAGTGATAATTAATCCCTGCTGAATTTTTTTACTATCACTGTTTTTCAACCTGTGTTGTTAAAGATACCTTGTTACTGTACTTGGTGTCTTTTGAGTTGCCTGCCTCTACTATAAATTTGATATTGGACACTCCTCCCCTCCTATCGCATCAGCTTATTCTACTTAGTACAGTGAGATCATTTGGGAAGGCCAACACGCTTAGTTTCTTAACCTTGAATTATCCTCTGTTTCCTCTCTTACTACTTAAAAAATCACATTTTCTTCAGCTCCTTTAACTGTATTTGTGTCTCGTTCTACTTTATTACCTTATTGTAATTGTTATTCTAAGCCTCTTAGCTATTGTGTAAGGCCAGTTATTTTACATTAAAAAGGTTTGTGGTATACACTCTTGTGGGAGAAGAGGGTAGCTTCTGCCCTTCACAGCTGGAAATTGTTTGGTAAAGACTTATTGTGCATTTCTTCCAGTTTAAGCACCTGTGTTCCAAATCAGTTATTTCACTTTAGGAAGATTTGTGGTCTAAACTCTTGTGGCAGGAGAGGATAGCCTACACTCTTCTAAGCTGGGAATTGCTGGTTGAAGGCTCATTGTGTCTGTTCCAAATGTGTCTTAGTTATGATTTAAGCAGTCGTGCTTTAAACCAAAACTTATTGTGCTTGTTGTTCTAAGTGTCTTTATTCCAGTTTAAGCACTTTTATTTATTTATTTAACATTTGTTTACTGGGATGGTCTGACTTGGAATGAAGCCAATTTTCAGCAGAGACTTGGGGAGAAACACTTCAGATGCATGTCTTTGAAACATGGGAGAAACCCGGAGCATCCTGAGGAAACCTACACGAATGCAGGAAGGATATGCAGATTCCGCACAGAAGGCACTCCAGTCGAGAATCGAACCAGAGTACCTCTTGCCATGAGGCAACAATGGTACCACTGCACCACTGCACTGTTTGGGTTCCAAACCGGTTATTTTACATTACAAAGCTTCTTGTGGCAGGAGAGGATAGCCTATACACTTCTAAGCTGGGAATTGCTGGTCGAAGGCTCATTGTGTCTGTTATTCTGAAAGTGTCTTAGTTCTGCTTTAAGCACTTGGGCACCAAACCAGTTACTTTACTTTGGGACAGTTGAGGTCTAGACTCCTGTCGCAGGAAAGTGTGGCCTATACCCTCCTAAGATGGAAATTGCTGGTGAAGCCTTAATGTGGCAGTTATTCTAAGTGCTTTATTTTGGTTTAAGCACTTGGATTCCCAACCAGTTACTTTACATTAGGAAAACATGTGGTCTAAACTTTTGTATCAAAGAGGATAGCCTACACCCTTCTAAGCTGGAAATTGTTTGTTGAAGGTCTATTTTGTCTGTTATTCTGAAGTGACAGTTCTGACTTAAGCACTTGGGCTCCAAAACTAGTTGTCCTACATTAGGAGTGTCTGTGGTCTAGACACTTGTGGTGCAAGAGTGTGGTCTACACCCTTCTAAACTGGGAATTGCTGGTGAATTGCTGCTTTATTTAAAGTGGGGTTTTTCTTGCTGTGGTGACTGTGATTTTATGCACTTTGAATTTCTAGTACTTCTGCATTTTATAGCATAGTACAGATTCAGACTTCCTGCATTTAGACTGGTATCACTTGAGCATTAAAACCAGTTCTTCACTGAGATACTGTAAGATATGAGCCATCTGTTGCTTCCAACTAACTATAAATACTTGTTTTTCCTCTTATATTGCACTTTTTTATTTGTATTTGCATTCTACTGTCTGTTTGAATTGTCTGAACTGTTATTTTGCTACATTTTACTGTAAACTGTACCAGTTCAGCTGCAGCATAGCCTAGTTCCAGGATTGCGGTTTCTGGATTTGTTTTGTAAGTTCTGTGCATAAAATTCAAGCCATCCTTGTTGACAAAAATCCTTCTGCACCCTTGTGGGAGGAGAGTGCTGTCTGGGTCCATCTATTCGAGGGTTATTGGAGTAGAGCTCAGAGAGAGTGTCTTTATTGGTTAGTTTGAGTTAAATGTTTTATTTGTTTTATTTATGCCCCACATGTGTGCTTGTTTGAGTGCAGCATACCATCATGCACTGACATGTAACAATGGTTACCATTGGTGGTTATAAAGACATTTTGCTTGTTAAATTTTCCATTAGCACTTTGCTTGTGGTCCTCTAGAGGTTTTTTTGTGGCCCTGCTCTGCTGTCAGGTAGAAGGCTAAGCCTATCCTCAGAGGTACCAACACATCTCTCACCCACTAGCCATTACTCTTTTCCTGACCATATAAATTTACCTAACACTATGGATGGACAATTTCCCATAGTCTCTCCAGCCAGCTTAGTCAACATGGGCATTCTAAGGTAGTGTAGCAACTGTCTTATATTCACTGATAACTCTCTACTCCTACTCCACGCAAACTCAACATGCGAGAGATGCAATTATGTTAAGAACCTTGAATCCATGCTTTCTCACACACCAGTCAGTACATATGACAAAGAGTGGGTTGTTAGCATGCACACCTCACCTCCTACTCTTCCCAAATACATATCACACATACCTACATATGTGGACATCCTCACCAGAAACATACCTAAACACCAGAGACCTCGCAAACACAAACACAAGCACACTACACATAATACTTCCTCTACAACTGTCAAGCCCTTAAGGCAAAACACAAATCCAAACATATTATTCATAGATGATGCCATCATGAGACACACAGATGTCCCTCTCACCAGACTGGATAACGAAAAGGTCACAGTCAGCTGTCTCTCAGGTGCTAGGATCCACCATATCATGCATGCACTCAAGTCTCTCAACAACAGGTACTGTTATGTCACTGTCACTGTCACAGTCCATGTTGGGATCTGCTTCTCTGGACTATATGAAGAGAGATGCGACTGAGCTCTCAAATTATGTGTCTCAGGCAGGTATGCCCCTAGCCTTAAGCAGTATTTTACCCTTACCTAGGATGATGCATCACTACAAACAGAAAATGATTGACTGTAATAATTGCCTTAGTTTCTGGTGTCATTCTAAGGGGATACAATATTTGCCAACCTGGGATGACACAATCAACAGACCTCGATGTTTTGCCAGAGATGGTCTTCATCTGTCACCCTTGGGATTTTGGCTACTGGTTAAGGCTCTTGTCACGCCCATAGTGCCTTTTTTAGGCAGTGTCTCAAGGACAAAATTCCTGATGTAAAACCTCCATCTAAAAATAACATGAAGGTTATGCTGCTAAACATTAACAGTCTTAACATGAAACTGCACTCACTAGAAGCAGTCCTCACCTTGGAAGATGCAGAAATTTGTGTAGTCAAGGAAACCTGGTTCAAGGCTGTATATATTGCCCCAGCCATACCAGATTGCCCCTTCTTTCATACATTCATACCACAAACTGAAGGCATGAAAACTAAAGGAGGTGGTACATCAACATTCATTAAAGATAAATACACTTCCAGACTGGTTAAACAGTATGATTCCCTGGAGATACTTCATGTGCAGTTAACTGTTGATAGGATACCTGTTCAAGTCATTGCCAGATACAGAACCCCCCTCCATGAATCAGGACACCCAATCTGCATATTTGGATCTACTTGAGTCTATCAAGATACATCCAATCACTATGGTTTTGGCTGACTTGAACTACCCATCCATTGAATGGGTAAATTACTCATGCTCAAACTCATTTGCCCAAAGGTTCCTTGAGTTTGTTAACTTCAGTCCCCTGGACCAGCTGGATGACACCCTCACAAGGGGTTTCAATATCCTGTATCTGGTGCTTACCAATATGGGGGACCACTGTAGCACCCCCACTATGTGGTCTTCCTTGGTGAGATCTGACCACAAATCAGTCTCATTTGATGTAACTATCACACCTGACCTCCAGCAGCAACTAAACTAAAAAATTTCTCCAAAGCAGATTATAACCTCTTACAAGATGGTATAAATAGCTTCACTGCACCCACCCTCAGATGGAATTTGCAACTATGCTGAGTTCTACACCACTGTTTTATACAAACACCTGTATAACTGTTTTGACTTGGCTGTACCTGGTAAAACCAAAACAAGCTCCTCAAGGAAGAGCAAACCTGCCGGTTGGACAACTGCCATTAACAGGCTTTACAATAAGAGGAAGAAAGTGCTGTCTAAGAGTAAGAGGGAGCAAGCCCTGGACAGGAAAAACTCCTTGCTCAGCTTAAACAAGAAAATAAAACTTCTTGTGAAGTCCTCCAAAGCAAACTAATGAATCCATATTAGCTTCCTCAACTAAGGACAACCGTAAGGCATTCTTTAGTTACATCTGTAACCTAAAAGGAAAGGCCCAGATTTATGACGAACTGGTAGTTAATGATACCACATATACTGAGCCTGTGGACATAGCTAACCTGTTGGCTGATAGGTCCTGTAAAAACTTCACACCCCTGTCCCTGCCACATGTACCCCATGACATCCCTACCATCTGCCCCCTACCTTGTATCTCTAAAGAGCAGGTTGTAAACACCCTCTCTAAGACCAAAAACACAGCATCAATGGGACCTGATAACATCCCTGGATGTGTCCTTCATGGGCTCCATCAAGAATTGAAAACACCATTGGGTACTCTTTTCAATCATAGTCTAAGCACTGGCTTCATCCCAGTAGAATTGAGAATGGCCACAGTTTTTCCCTTGCTCAAAGGTGGTGCTTCCACTGACCCTGGGAACTATAGCCCTATTAGCCTGACTAGCCTTATCTGCAAGGCCACGGAGCAAATCATCATGGACTTTATCAACAAAGATATACAGTAGGTAATCTCTAAACACTCAACCCTATTCAGTTTAGATTTGTCAAAGGGAGACCATGCCTGTTAAGCCTGGTGGACTTCTTCACAACAGTCACCAAGACCCAGGATGAGAGGAAATCTGTGCATACAGCCTACCTAGACTTGGCCGAGGTTTTTGACACTACCCTCAGTCAGGCATCATTGACAAACTCAATCAGCTAGGTATGAACCTTATATCATTAGATGGGTTGCTTACTGGCTCAATGATAGAACACATATAATCAAAATAGGGGAATCCACCTCCAACAGCAGACCTGTAACCAGCGGTATTCCAAAAGGATCAGTCCTAGGACCTCTACTGTTTGGAATCTATTTCTCCAAAGTACAAGAAAAACCTAAAGGTCTGTGGCTGACAAAGTTTGCTTATGACTGCTACTGGGAGCAGTCATAGTATCTCCAAATGATGTCAACATCCTGCAGGAGGGTCTTACACAAACAAATGACTGGTGCCAAAGTCATGGCCTTAAACTCGATGCAAAAAAATGTATTATCATCATCCCCTTTGGTATGACTGATGTTTTGATAACTACCACATCAATAGCAACACCCTACATATGCACTCAATGGTGAGAGACCTGGGCATAAAAGTTGACAGAAATCTTACCATTGATCACCATGTCTCCACAGTGGTAAGAAGGGCATTCTATATTGCTCATCACATAATTAAGGGGATTACCTCCAGAAAGAAAGAAGTTATTACTTCCCTGTACTTTTCCCTCATTAAGCCAATAATTGAGTGCAACACTCCTTTTGGTAAGTACCTTTCTGAGCACCTGCAGCAATTGGAGAAACCACAAAGGTTCCTCACAAGGCAAATTCAAGCTCTTCAGCATCTGTCCTATGTGGGTCATCTGAAATCACTGTCACTTTATTCTGTTTCATGTAGACTACTCAGAGGTAATCTCTGCCTTGCATATAAGGCAATCTCGGACCCTGCTTTCTTGGAAATGCTGCATATCTGCAGGTCAAATAGTACATGGGTTTCTCGCTCTAAAGACCTTAACCTGGTATCTGACATTAATAGAACCTGCTGGAGGGACAGATGTGTCTCCTAGATGTTACCACACCTTTGAAACAGACTCCAACTTCATGTCAAACAGAATACCTCATTGGTCCTCTTCAAACCCAATCTGGACAATTGGATGGGTAACCGTAAATTCACCCCGGGGTTCCACCTGTGTCCCTCTTGGACAAGGGCATTAAGTGCTAATCATGAAAATAAGGATAGAACTTGGTTAGGCTTGTATGGGCCCTAAGGCCATTAGGCTAGTAACTTCCTATGATCTTACGATCCTATGATCCTCCAAGCCCCCCTAAAAAACCTCCTGCATGGCACCTCACCCACACTTTGGCTATGGCCAGAGACAACAGGCACTGAAGTCACAGTAACCACACTACCCTAATCAAGTGTCTCACCCTCCAGCTGTCCAACATTTGAGGGCTCACTGGAATGGTTTGGCATAGGCCTACTGGCTGTGTCTGATGGAATTACAGGGGATGGCTGAATGCTAATGTCAGTGTCAGATTCAACTTCAGAACACCCTGACTGTGCCTCTGTGTGTCCACTATCATCATCAGAGTCTGCCGATACTTTGATATCAAATGGTAAGAGTTCCACACTTCTGCTGTTAGGATCACCTGTGATTAATAACTACACTACTACAGTACAATATATGCTAATAAACTAACAGTGGTGTCACTATTACAGATGATACAGCAAAACACACACACAGTCCTGCCACCCACATCACACATATGGATAAAATAAATATTTCTGTGAACTGTTCATTGGTACTGAAATAAAAATGTTTGGCTTACCATGTGTAGATGATTGTATGCTCTGCATGCCAGATGGTGCTGGAAGAAGTTAAGCAAAAGGTAAGGACATTATCATCACAATTAACAGTAACATGGGTGAAAAATGTTTTGCCCTTTATATGTCCATTAACAATACATTTAACAGAAACTTGAATGGCACATCCACCACAAGCCCAGTTGTAATGAACCAGCATGTGTTGTTAACTGTATATATCTATAACTAGTCCCCCCCAAAAAATTTCTTAAGCTTAAGCATTGCTGTCAATATTGTTACAAAGACATACATCTGTAGCATTTCTCCCCAGGCATCCAATGAAAATTGTCCCATTCCAAGTCGGACTTTCCCTGTAAACACTGAGCTCTCTGGATCCTTCATAGTGGACAGGGACTCTTCATTTGGTAACAGTGTTGGCTCTGTAGCAGGACCCTGATAGCCATCCGTTCATGGGCCACTGCAACTGCTTTCCTCCAGACCGATGAAATTATATCAGTGGCCCTATGACATATCTGATCATATGTCCTGCTGTGGCTCCCAGCAGCATTGACATCAGCCACTATGTGCTGCCAAATTTGCATTCTTCCCAACATATCCCTACAGCCACTCTCAAGCAGAAAGTCACCATGTCATCTAAATGCTTGGACAATGACATCATTCTCAGATTCACTGAAGGGGGTTTGCATGGATTGGGGCACCTGGGTGCCATAGTCCTAGGTGACATAAAATGCAAAAGAAGGATAATATACATAAATATCACATAAATAAAAGTCCTGCTTAGATATAACACACAAGTAGTAGTTTTTCAATGTCACCCACTGGAGAAACAAAAAAATTTCAAGATATTCAAGTATAAAAAAGGATTTATGAGGCTGTAACATACCACGGTCACACACAAAGCAAGACCGGATCCAAAAAAAGGGAATAACAATAGCAAAGCAAACATCTGTACAAGCAATTTTGTTTGTGCCAACACAGACATGGAACTTGACTCCGCCATCCCCAAAACAACAGACAAATGACATTTTGCTACCAAACAAAAGAATAAAACATCAGTGAGTTGTTATAAGTACTATCACAGAAACTGTCCCAAAAACATGTGCACATGTTTACCACAGAACATTCATTTTTATGCAATTGCCAGTCATCTCTACCTGTGGCCAGCACTCCCATAAAGGTGTCTATGGGCCACCCTAGGAAGCTAACAGCCCTTTGTCATTGACAATGTAAGACATTTACATTTCATTAAAATAACAATAGACGAGTGTAAGGGGAAACAGTTGTAATATTAACACTTGTGATGAAAGTTAATAAGGCTGTATATCTGAAAAAGTAAAATGCCCTGACAAAAATGGCTATACCCATCAATAAAATTCTAAGAAGTGCATACAAATAAAAGTAGCATTTGTTAATGCATATATAAAAATATTTTTCAAAGTGACAACTGATTGCATCTAGTATATAAGTGAAAAATGCAATCATACCTTATCAAGTTCAGCAGTCTTCTGTACAGATAAATCTAAAGTAATAGCAGTCTTCTTCTGTGTTATCCACATAAGTAAGTCTCCTCACCTTCAGGTTCCCTAGCTACACGGTTTCCTTTTTATCATACAGATTCAGGCCTGTGAGCATGGTGAAGATGCAAATAAGGTGTGAACTCATTAGAATTGCTGAATCCCAAATTATTGGCTCCATGTTGCAAATGCAAACATAGTGCTGGCACTCCCTCATTGTTTGTTGCTAATTGATTGCAACTGTGAATGATTACTGGTAGGTTGATTGAAAACACAACAGCAATTCAGACTCACTTACCTCCAGTGGGTGTGTCAGCCAGGTTAGACTTACAAAATGTAGAAGTAATTCTATCAAGGTTTTAAATGTAAGTAAGCAACACACATTTCACAGTTTCTGTTCAGTAGCACCCAACCCTCCCTGCATTTGTTGAAAACTGTATATTATTGCCATTTAATATTTCCACACATTTTAAGGACAATGATACAAAATGTAAAGTACTTCTTTAATGGCCAATACATCAGCTACACCTGTAAATCACTTGCACTTACGAACATTGCATGGTGTTTAATAACCTTCCCCAACACATGTAGCTTCAGAACACCTGCAGAGAGGAAGCAGACAGTCAAAAATTTCAAAATGGATGCATTCTATCAATTCTGTTAGGCTCTGTGCAAACATGCTAAGCAGGATTCCATGGTGGTTAATACACAGAAGTTAATGAATCAAAAAATATCCAACTGCTATTTAATTACTTCTGTGTAGGGCTCCAGTACAGATGGTCCTGGGTTCTAATACAGCAAATTCCAAATATATTACTGTTGTTCTATTTCACTTTATATTAAATGTCACATAAAAAAGTTAAACATAATTACAAATAACAATAATAATGCATATTTACAGCAATGGAGCTTATATGAATTAGATGTATGATTGAGGTTATAGAGACTACCATGTCTGTGTAATTATAATTGTGCTATCTGGCCTTGGATGGCCTCCAGACTTAATAAGACTCATACACACATGTATATATAATCCAGAACCTTGACAGGTCATACATGTACATGACTAACCCCTAATCTGTCATGTGTATTTGTATATAATTCATGATTATGTAGAGAAGCACTTCTGTGGCAAAGATCTAAAATTGCTGTTGTGGAAGAAAATGTTTTATCTCTTATGCATAGCTTTGAATCCCACATTCTAAAAATGAGTTTTTCACTCTATAAAACCAAACCAAAAATGTGTCCAGTCATGAAATGTATGCTCCCAGTACATGTCTGCAAAGTGAAATCACCTAACACTTCCATCAGCAAACAACCTCTAAACTATTGTCCATCATCATATTAACCATCCCATTTAAAAAAAAAATATTTCCTCTCTGTTTGGTACTGTTGCTCTTCACTTAAAATTGTGCAAACATGGTTGGCATCTTTGTTCGGGTTTGCGCACTACCAGTAAACACAATAAAAAGAATTGGCAGAAAAACAATATCAGCTATTGTTCTCTCTGCTTGAGAAGGGAATGTACCCAGCTTAGGGCACAGAAGTGGGGTGTTGAGGAGTCCAGAATGTTTACTGGACTCCTTGTAAAGCACTGCAGCTGAAGGCTTTTGCAGGGGGACAATACCGGTTCCCTGTACAAGTCTGAGGCTTGGAATAGTCTAGCCAAGGCTGTCTCCAGTGTTACTGGCATCCCACACACTGGAGAGCACTATAGGCATCACTTTCATGAACTAAAAAGGTACAAGAAGGATACACTCAACCAGTGGCTGAATGAGTTTACAGCAAGTAACATCCCACAGTTGTTTAAATATACTAATAAAGAGAATTTATAGTAGATAGAAAACTACATATAGGCAAGACTGGTATGCATAATGCTCTTCTCTTGTTCTCTTCTGTATATTCCACAGCAAATGCTGAGATAACTGTTAGTAGAGAAGCCCTTGCTGAGCATCTAGAGAGACAGAGGGAAGCAAGAGGTATATATGCAGCACCAGAGAAGTATTATTGGTAGCTTTTAAATTGAAATTTTATTTTCTATACAGTTGTAGCAAAAATGCATATCCTAACTGTAAAAGCAAGCAAGCCTGCTTCAGTCTGTAGCACAAACCAACTGTAGGAATCAAGTGTAAGACTGTAGTCATATGTTGTGGGTTCAAATACCACAAGTAACAAGGATAAAATAGTGCAATCCTTTAAAAATATTACATAAATTAATTTGCACACAAGTGGCATAAATGTCCTGTTGTTAAATTAATCTGTATAATTGGACTAAGCATATGTGTAGTATCTGCACATTGCAAGGATTACAATGAGCAATCCTTAATTATAGTTTGTAGTTGCTAAGACTATACTTAAATGTAAAAGTCAGATAAAATACTGTTATTATTGTGTTAATTTGTTATATGTCACATATGAAGGTGCTGATTTTATCTCTTTCTTTTCTCTTGTCCCAACCCTTATCTCTTTTTTTTCTATGTGTCATCAAAACATTTCCATGTCACCCCTCTCTGACAAATCACAAAAATGCTTTACAGCACAGGGGCATAGGCCAACTCCAGTGGCTTAGCCTGCCATTGCTCCACCATCTCCAGCACCAATGGCCAGCACATCTGGGACCCAACCTGGCAGTACTGCCTCTGCCGCTCCTGCACTATCTGCTCCTCAGGTATTACTACCCTGGCAGATTGTGCTATGTTACCCTCTGGGAGTACTGGTGGAGGGAGGGATTTTATCATCTACCAGGTACATAGGTTCTAGATTACTACTAGGCTAACGGCCCTTGTGGACCATTTTAAGCCTAGCCAATTACCCCACATAAGAATCAAACCTTACATCTTGTGTCTGTAAGGCAAACACCTTAACCATTATGCCAACCTCCCACCCGTCCCAAAGTATTTAACCTAGCACCTTGTCAACTACAGCATAGTGCATTAGCCCACTAGATCACTGAGCTTTTTTTGTTGCTAGAGTACTTTATCAAGTTAACATTAACATTTCAACACAGGGGTTCTTTATCACAGGGTACAGAGTGATCCTAAAAACAGTGACACATTTTGTAGTTAACAAGATACATAAGCATATAAAAACAGCATAAACACAATATTAAGAAAGGGGAGATGGCAGGGTTAGTGAGTAGGGTCATGCACTTCATCACTGGTGCATAACTACACTGGATAGAGAGTCTGATCTCCCTTTTGGTCTGTAAGAGGAAACATCAAGCACTCCAATAGCCAGCAGAGTAAGGGAACAGTGATGATACCTTTGTGGGTGAGGACTAGAGTCTCACTGTCCCCATGTTTGATGGATATGGGCCTCTGTTGTACCCTCCCTAACCCCAGTCATGGTGTCCCCCAACCCTTTGTGTCCATTCTGCCCCTGTGTCTTGTCTTGTTTGACCTGTTTGTTTGCATCTGCTTCCTCACCTACCCTACTTACCTAACCCAGAAATATCTGTGTCCCTTACCCAACATTCATCTCAGTGAAATAAAAAAAAGTTGGGCACCTGTCCCACAAAATATATTGTCTCATACATAACTCTCCACTTTGCATACGTGTCTTCTTGACACACTTGATTTGGTCCCATTGACTATACATCATGATTGTGTTGTTGACACCCCTCTTTGTTGAGGTGACAGTCCAACTGCATTGAATATTCTGTACATACATTCATTTTACGTTGTTCTTCCTCCTGCTTGCCCCCATTTCACCACTTTCCTATCTACCCCATTTAACAGTTTTATTCTGGTCAAAATGTATACTCACACACAACACACAAAAGTAAAAAAAAAAAAAAAAAAAAAAAGCAAAGGAGCCCTACACTTTTTGGTCTCTGTGTTTGTGTGGAGTTTTTTATCATGCACCAATGCCAAGCGATGGTGAACAGCTCTTCCTTGGTGTGGTTACCTCCATGCAATGCTGCTTAAACATTCTGCACAGAGATAACACACAGTGAATGTTGGGTAAAGAATTATTTTATTGCATTATCAATACATATTTAAAACTATTACATACACCTGAATTCAAACACTATATCGTCTGGGCTCCAAAAGAAATCTGTCAGTGCATTTATACCTGCTGCCACAGAGTCAGCTAAGCAGCAGGTGTGTTTCATTCACTCAGTACTCAAAACTCTTAGAATCTTATCAATGTGACTCACATTTGCAAGTATAAATGTGGATCTCACATGCACACTTTGTCATCAATCTCACAACCCAGTTGCTAGGTACTATGCTAGGGAAAGTGTACAATAGCATGTATTACTCATTCATGTAGTCTTCATCCCATGAAAGTACATGTAAAACCCAAGCAAAGGGAAGGCACTTTTTAAGTAAACAACAGATACTTACGCTGCAGTCATCTGTTACCCCCATGCACTGCAAACTTGGTCTCTCAGTACTTCTTCACAAATATATCAACTACACTACAGAAATAAATAGCAAATGCTTTCTTATATACCATGCTCATCAGATTTTCCAGTAGCTGGAGTAATTTGGACAGCTGACTGCATATAGTCTGTATACTTGCATATTGGAAACACAACAGCAAATAATACACATTGGAAACTCATCAATCTGGTAATATGCAAAACTTTAAAGATCTTGACAATTGTACATGGTTAGCTATCCATTTAAGACAGGCCTCCCAACATCTCCTCTCAAACATGCAATGATGATGTCATCTACTATAAATTGTCCTGCACCTTGTAAAAGTCAAACTTGTGCCATGATGCTTGCATTAATTACGGAGTTATTAGCATAATACAGACAGTATCAACCCACACCAAAGATTGCTGCCACAGCCATGTAGACACATGAGATGAAACAAAACAATGGGGGGATTTCTTATGTTATGAAAACAGATGCACAACCCAGTGATAATGTCGACATCACACCCCTATGAGCAGACCAAGTAGTATGTGACCTGCGTACTTGGGTAGATGGTATGTGGACTGTCCAGCAGCATGTGCCTACAGTGATGACTACTCCCTTGTATGTAACACAACTCCTGAGTATGTGCAGGACATCCACCTCAATAGCCATAATACCGCCATAGTTCACAGCCTTCATCACACCAATAACTGAGTACAATGCACCATTCTTCATATACCTCCCTACACATCTTCCAGGGATGCATACCCACCTTTGCCACAGTGAGCTCCCACCATACCTCTCAACTTTCCAGATTTTTGCAGAATATCCAGATGTTTGCCTCAAATATATGGACTGTTCCTCATAAAATTTGTGGTTTTCTAGCAAATTACTTGGATGATCTGATCATTAAAGTCACTAAATGATTATGTACATTTAAGTTTTGGACTTCATATCCTTCAGAAAATGCATGGTAACACAAATCATGTAATTCTGGAAACTCTCTAAGTTTATAAGATCAGAATTTAAAATCTGTCCCTATTTTTGGGCCTTTGCCCCCCCCCCCATTATGTCAGGCTTTTTCCAGATTTCTTGCACTAAGAGCTTGACACGTATGGCTCCCGCACATCTTATTGGCCATACCTAGGTATTCTTTTTGTTGTATAAATATTACTATCTGATGGTGTGGAATGCCTGTCAAGGTAATATAACAAATTCATGTGTGATACCTGTTGCGGACATAACTGTTTGACAACATCAATGGCATTGGTTACGTTTATGATAGTATGGAGTGTGCCATATATGTATGCCATGCACACCTGTCAGCTAGCCTGGATTGATCATAATGTCACATGCAGATATGGCAGTGTCCCTCCTAATACCTCCAGCAGATGTTGCACTGTCAAGACAGTGTGCTTGAATACCCTCATGGACTGCTGACATCTTGTAATAGTTGCACAAGTGTGTTCATGCAGAACCATCTAAGATCACTCACAATCACATATGTTGTCATAGACATGGGATTACTGGTGGTATTATTCTGATATTCTCCATGATTGTGCATGCTTCTGTTTACTGTTGCCCATGAGCCTGTAACTATCTGTCCCACTTGGTGGAAACCTATGCTGACATTACAGTCATATTCAGACAACTAATTTTGCACAGCTTCACCTAAGCCCTATTGCATATAACATCCCTGACAGATATCCTTTCCATTGTTCATGTCAGGATACTTATATCACAAAGACATCCTTCTCCATTGTTATGTCACCTTATGTGACAGTCACATAATATACACTCCCACTGTGCAGTCTATACTTTATCATGTTGATATGTGTATCTTAATTTATATGTCACTTTAAATCTTTGTTTGGTGATAATGCACTGTAAACAGCTATGAATCAAACACATAGCGTATTTAAGGTGGAAGCAGGTGTATCAAGTAAGCCAAAATTGAAGATCCAAAATATATGGAAAATAACATTTATTGAAACATAGTACATTTAACTATTTTCTATATATTTTAGTTATTCAATTTTGGCTTAGTTGATACATCTTCTTCTATCTTAATTTACTTGTCCTCATCTGCTGTACATTAAGATGTTTCACCTGTCCTCTTTTCCTGTGTTCATTCCTACAATTCATCTGTGTATTCCTATTCAGTACACACACTTCCCTTGACTGTTCATTTTAAATGGCAGTCCATGTACCATTACAGATCATTTACACAATTTTTGTACAGAATGCCTAAAATGCAACTCCATAATACTGTGCACTGCATACACTGTACTGTAAGGTGTTATATCACAGACACATGGTGAATACTAGCTAACAGTTGCTATTGTTGCTCACTGTTCCTTTGTGTATTCTTAGATGTGGTATGTCCAATGCACTAGTTTGTCCTACCTTTTATTTATCTCATTCTAGCCTTCTAACATAATTAAAAGTAACCAGTATTAGTATCTGCTACAGGCATCTAACAATAATAAAGGTTTTGATACTATTTGGATTTTAACAGTTAATAAGATAAAATAAAAAAATAAAAATTTTGCATAACACCATGCATTATTTATTTCTGAATACTCCATCATCATTAAACACTTTATTTATTGATTTATTTATTTATTCATTTATTTATTTTACTAAAGTGTAATTTGATTAACCCTATTGTGATAATCAATTTTAATTGCACAACCACTATAATAACTATATTAGATCATAAGGCCAAATAAGGTATCATGTATTATTTAGCAGATGGATTTGTTTTAAATATTAATGCCTGTCTACTCTACAAGTGTCAAGCAATACTTTATTACTACTCACAAACACGTACTCTCTTTTCCCTAGGTGCTATGAAATTTTGAACAATTTTCTGATATTTTAGTCAACAAAAGAAAACATTCCCATTCAGGAATGGCCATTTTCTGTGCAGGAACAGTGTAAGAGCTCCTGCATGGAAAATGGCCGCTGAGTGATCCAGGAAAATGCTGTCTTCATCTGCACGAGCGGCGGCCCTACACTGTTCCTGCATGGAAAGCTGTGTGGGATGCAAATCACCTCATTTGCTGGTAAAAAACATGCAACTGAGGTGATTTTGCAATCCACAAAGCTGGCCGGACTCCATGCAAGAACAGTGTCAGAGCAGAAATGTATTCAGTTAGTAACTGAATACATTTCCGCATATGAGCAAATGGAGGCAGGACAGCTCATGGAAAGCATGTATTACAGCCAAACACACATGCCAATTGCCAAATATAAGGCCACTGGAAATAAATGTTTCTTTTTTTTTTAAATTAAACTTTTTTTTTTTTTGGCCGATCATGGCTGTTTAAGCTCAGGGCAGCAGCACACAAATGGGATTGTGCCAAAAATAAAAAAAATAAAAAATGAGAAAAGTCAATTTTAAAATAATTCTGCATTTTGCCGTTATAGTCAATGGCATGCAGAATGGAAACAATACAAAGGAGCACTGGTTGTCAAGGGGAAAGGGTCCATCTAAGTGCAATAAGTAAGGATGTACACACTGGGGGTATGCAAATAAGGGGAGTTATACTGAATCACAGATTTCCTCAAAGTATCAGCTTGCACCTAACCGTGTAGGTGCAGCAATACAACAGTGCAAGTATAAGCGCTGAATGGGTCTATATTATATTTTCAAAAGTTTCAAACATCGAACACCATATGGTCGTTACCATATGAGCGATGTTTGAAATTTCGAAAATATAATAAAAAAATAAAAATAAAAAACTATACTTACCTAAACACTGCAGGCAGAGGGCCAAGCCCCCCTGCGCCCCCCACTCCACCGCTACTTAAATATCCCTACTCTGAGATTGCACTGCATTGAAGTAAAGGGAAAATATTCCCTACGGTGATTTCCATGTTACGCGTGCCACATTTCGACGTTTCAACCAATCGGGTTCGCTCAATACGCATTCGCCATTTACAATTTTCGATCACGTAATAGGAACCTGAGCTGAATGACTTCATAAGGGTATTTTATGCTTGCTGTAAGCTCACTGGAGCTCTGTGGCCTGTGTTTGCCCTTAGCTAAGTACAGCTAAGGAAGGGGGTGTGTCTGAGGCTATAATGTCTTATTCCATGAAATGCAGAGCATGTTCGCATCCAGAGAGGGCCATTTCTGCTTAAAAGTGTTTACATTAGCTAAACAGGTGTACCTGGTGCACAGCGGGCCAAAAAAAAACAAAAAAAAAAAGAACAGAGGAAATAGCAGAACTGTTTACATTTGACCACTGGGTATGCACGGCACACCTTGGGGCTTAAATAGGTAGGAAGTGGGAAAGGGAAACAGCAGTAGGAAGGCAATCAAGGAGAACTAGTATAGCTGACAGGCGGAATTTATCAGAATCAGCCAATTACACATGCAGCAGACCAGCACACTAACATAAACTATGCAAACACCGTAGAGACTTTTTCCCACAAACTCTACACCACCAGTGTACACAGATGGGGGATTTTTAACTGGCAAAAATAACTAAATATGTTAGAGGCTGCTGCTGCTTTACTCCATCAATATGTGCTAGAGACTGAGGGTGGTGATGAGGAGAATGCTGACAACCGATCCACAGTGAGGAGGAGGAAAAGAGTGTACAGATCCAGGGTAACCTACCAGGGCCTACATGAGCTGGAGATAGTAGAGTGCTACAGGGTGGACAGGGACATTCTACAGCAAATCGTTGAGCTGTGCCAGCCATGCCTTACACACAGAACTAAAAGAGGGGAGCCCATCCCAGTGGATACCAAGGTATGTCTAGACTTAAGAATACTAGCCACAGGTACCTTCCAAAGACCAACTGGGGATATCATGGGGTTCCCACAGGCATCAGCATCCAGGGTACTCCAACAGTTCCTGGATGCCATGACACAACATGCCAATGAGCACATATATTTCCCTACTGCCCATGAGGTGCTGACCACACATATGTGTCTCTTCCACTGTATAGCAGAATACCTTGAAGTAGTCGGTGCTATAGACTGCATGCACATCCACATCAAAGCACCACCCAGTGAGCAGGGCAGGGTCTACATAAACCGCAAAGGCTTCTCCTCCATCAACTGCGCAGGGCATTATCATGAATGTGTGTGCTGGCAGCCCTGGAAGCTGTCACGACTCCCACATCTGGCATTGCTCACAGCTTGTATCAGGCATTTATTTTATTATATTTATTTTATTTATTTTACATTTGCTGACCAGGAAAGTCCAACTGGACATATGTCCATTTTCAGCAGAGGCCTGGGGAGAAAAGCTCCAGTTACATAAGAGGTACATTAACATATATGAACAAGTTAATACAAATGGTGGAATACGCATACAAAAACAGGTTTACAATCATAGGTAAATATGGCCAGTTAGCAAGGCTCACAGTTAGATAGTTGTCAGATAGTAAACTCATCTTACAGTATAATACATTCTGCACACATTCAACACATGCAGTATATTGCAGCCGTATACAGCTAGGATATAACATTAGTTAGCAGGTTTGTATGTAGTTTTATAATGTTTTCTTAACATATAAAACCAGACAGTTAAATGTGAGAAGTAGATTTTAGATTATCCATGAGTTAAGATATTTCATACTTATAAAAGCAGACAGTTACATGTGAGAAGTTAGACTTAACATTGCCAATAAATGTAGATATTTCTAGTATTTCAGCCTTTACCTAGGGGTAAGATAAGAGCATAGCCAGTTGTTTTTGAGGTGGGTTTTTTGTAGTTTTTTTAATTGTGTTGTGGAGTTATTTGATGTTATTTCGGCAGGTAGGGAGTTCCAGAGTTTGGAAATGTAGCAGATAAAGAGAGATTTACCTGCCTCATTGTTATGTCTTGTAACTTCAAGGAGGTTAAGGGTGCTTGATCTCAAGGTTCTTCCTATGGTGTGAGGATGTATTAGGTTTTGCAGGGCTGGAATCTTATCTGAGTGATGGTATAATGTATGTGCTAGTGACAATTGATTGGGTTGAAGTAGTTGAGGGAACTCCAACCAGTTCAGTTTCTTAAGAGATACACAGTGGTGTGTTCTATATACTAATTCAGTTGCAAAATTTAGCTATCTTGTTATAGCAGGTTTCTAGTTTGTGTAGTTCTGTTTTATGGAGGTTGGTAAATAATGGGGATGCATAGAGGAAGGTGGATAGTAGATGTGTCCTGGCTATTTTGGTTTTGGATTGCTTGGAGATAAATTGCTTGTTACAATAAAGGAGCCCCAGTTTTTTGTGAACTTTTTTTACAGTTTGAGCAATATGTAAGTCGAATCTTAGGTGATAGTCTGTTTCTACGCCTAAAAGTTTGGTGTGGGTAATTGGGATGATAACAGTTTTGTTATTAGAGGTGATAGTGAAGTTGTCTGAATGGGGGAAGGCTCAAGAAGAGGTGAAGAGGAGTAATTTGGATTTAGCTGGGTTAAGAATAAGCTGGTGGTTGCTAAGCCAGGTTTCAGCTTGTGAGAAGCATTCTTGTGTTTGGGAGTGGAGGTTTTCGAGTGTTGGGGCAGCACATATGATTGCGGTGTCATCTGCATATTGAATTATTGTGGCTTTTGGCATGGAGGATGAGAACTGATTGGTGAATAGAGTGAAGAGTAATGGACCTAGGATCTAGTCTTGTGGGACTCCTAGGGATACTGGTAGTAGAGAGGATATTTGGTTCTGCCATTTTACTGCCTGTTGGTGACCTGATATATAGTTCTCAAACCATTTGAAGGAGGAGAAACTGAGTTTTAAGGTAGATAGTGTATGGAGAAGTTTGTTATGATCCACCATATCGAATGTTTTAGATAAGTCTAAGAATATGGCAGAGACTAGCTGGCCATTATTTCTGTACTGATTAATGCTGTTAGTGAATCCTATTAGTGTGGTGGTGGTACTATGAAAGGGTCTAAAGCTATGTTGGTTTTTGGATAACAAATTTTTTTGAAGGTAGTCCATGAGTTGTATGTGTATGACCCATTTTAAGATTTTTGATAAGGGTGATAAAATATCAATAGGACGGTAGTTGTTGAATTCAAAAGAGTTACCTTCTTTGTGTAATGGTATAATATAGAAGGTTTTCCATATGTGTGGTTCTTTGCACTCGGAGATTAATCTATTAGTGAGGATTGCAACAGGGTAGGCTATAGCTGGTGCAGCTATTTGGAGGTATTCAGAGGGTAGGTTATTGGCAGCCAGAGTGGTAGTTTTGAGCTTTTGGAGAAGTTTTTGAATAGTTTTGGTTGATACTGGCTGAAAGGTAAAGTGGGATGTATTAGTTTGTTGTTCAAGTGGTTCTGTTGTAGTTGGTGTGTTTGTTAAGGAGGGGGGTGTGGTATTCAGTTGGTTATTTGCTAGGGCTTGGATTGTCTCAGTAAAATATTTATTAAACTGGGTGGGGATGTTATCATGGTTGTTCTCAGTTGTGGGTGAGGGCGTTGTTGTTTTTCCAGGTTGCAATACAGAGTTGATTGCAGCCCAGACCTTCTGAGGGTTTTTTGCATGTTTTTCTTGCAGGTTTTGGTAATAGATGATTTTGTCCATTTTGATGTATTTTTGGCTTTATTCCTTAATTCGAAGTATGTTAGCTTGTCTAGTTGGGTTTTGGTTTTGTGAAATTGGTTCCATGCTTTGTCCCTTTCTAAGAGAATATTTTTGGTGGGTTTAGTAAGCCAGTGTGCATATTTAGTTTTTACTCTTGTGGTTCTAGAGGGAGCATGGTGGTTAATTTGTATGAAGATTATATTAAAGTACATTACTGCCTCTTCTAGGGGTAATTGATTAAGAGGGGTCCAGTTGCAACATCTTAGGTCATTGATGAAGTCATTAGGATTAAAGTTCCTTTTAGTTCTGACTTCTCTTAGAGTTACATGGCTTATTTGGGGAGACTTGGCTCTTAGTAGATATGTCGGTTAGTGGTCACTGAGAATTTCTGGTAGACATCTGGTTAGGGATGCAAAGGATGGGTGGGATAAGAGTATCCAGTCAAGTATGGATTGGTGTTTGGATCTTTTGACATTCCTGGTGGGGGTAGTGATAACTTGGGTAAAGCCATGGAGGTTGATGTGGCTGAGTGGAGTTTGGCTAGAACAGTTAAGCCAGTCTATGTTAAAGTCACCAAGCAAGACATTCTCTTGGGGTAGACAGGTAGATATGTATTCAAGTAGGTTTTCTAAGGTAGTGATATTATTTCCTGGGGGGATGTAGCAGCCAATGATATTAATATGTTTGTTTGGGTTTAGTTTAAATTTGTCAATAATAAGTTCTGCATTATTGAATTATGGTAGGGTAATATCAGGTTGTTTGAGGATGAGTTGTTTTTTGTACATTATGGCTACCCCACCTCTTTTGCCTACTCTGTCTCTGTGAATGATATTATATACTGGGGCTGTAATTTCGTTATTATGGATTTCTGGTTTTAGCCAGGTTTCAGTTAATAGGACAATTTCAGGTTTGTATAGAGATAATAGGGCATGAAGGTCATGGACTTTGTTAAGGTTACTCCTCATGTTTAGAATAAGAAAGAGGAGAGAGGAGAGAGGATTTTGGTCTACAGAATAAGGGATTATGTTGATTGGTGTTTGGGATGTTTGTTAAATTTGATAGCTATTTTAATTTGCTGTAGTGAGGCTTGGGACTTATTAATGGGTGGGAGTAGTCTGTGTAGGTGGTAATCTGTATGGGAGGTTTGAAACAGGTATGGGGCTGATTGAATGTTTGTTAGGGCTAAATAATAGTATTGAGTAGTGGATTGTTTAGGGGTATTTAGGTTGTGGGTTAGTTGGGACATGATAGTTTGTTAAGGTTGCTAAGGAAATAAGAATAGTGACAGAGATTGTATGGAGAAGGACTCTTATGTTGGAGGGATTTGAAATGGTGTGCATTGTTACTTGTAGTTTGGGGAGTTGATAGAGTAGGTGGGGTAATATTAGTTAAGTGATAAGTGTAGTACATTAGGCTAATTGCTTGATAAGGGAGATGGATTAATTAGTTTGGTGGAAGGAGCTGTGAGGTAATGCAGAGGAGGGGAGTATGGGTATAAATTAAATTGATGTGGGGGTGGGTGGGAATGGAGGAAGTGTAGGGGAGCGGAGTGAGCCCGAACGAAGCGAGGGTGAATGGAGCTGGGCTAGCCCAGCTGATGGAGGTAAGAGTCTAAGAAACAATCAGTAACAGCACTATTCTTTGTGTTGCTGGGTCAGTTTATTAAACATTTAGCTAGGTAGAATTTCTAGTCAGGGCTGGAAGCCACTCGCTTGGGGTAATAACAGCTATGTTAAAATAAAAGCCGTAAGCTTTTTCTAGCTCGTATTCTCAGCTAGTTATCTGGCTTTTGGTTTGGACGGTGGGAGCTTACTATTTGCAGTTGATACACTGCCATCTAGTGGCCAAAAAAGGGAAGCACTAACACTAATCGGGTTACTTCGACTCAAGTGTATGAGCAAGAAAATGTCCGGAATACTGCCTGTCCTTACATGAGCGCAGCCAGAAAGTGTTACAAAGAAGAAAACAATTAGAAAATCCATAGGCAATCACCTACACTATGTTTCTTGGGATATTATGTCTTGTAGACTGCAACGGGGGAGAGGCTGATATCCAGTAGTAGTAGGTGTCCAAGACACTGGGTTAGAGTGGACAAGGAATGGGCTGCCCTTGTTTTGCGAGAGGGTGTTTAGGCTGCAAAAGATGAAAAAAAATGAGTAAAAACCACTGGTAGGAGACTGGTAGGGTAGTTAGGAGGACAGCAGAAGAGCTGGGTACAGACAAGGTATGAGTAGAGGTGAGAGTAAGCTGGGAGATTAGAGAAGATAGGTGAGCAGGACAGGAAAAAACAAATAAAATCACCACCAAGCAGTAGGCTAGCAGTTTGGAAAATAACAACTAATATGAGGAAAACAATAGGATGGATATGCAGAATGGAGGGAATAGAATCAAAGCAAATGGGCAAGGCTAGTTCTTGTACAAAACTGTAACTGCAACAACCATTAATGTCACAACAGTATTACCAGAATACAGTGTATATGCTTCTTTTGTACATTACATGCACTGATTAGCTCTGAAGGAGATGGAGATTTCAAATACTGAACAAATGACTATGCAATGCACCTAATATCAACGTATGAAAGCAGATACCATCCACTCAATGTATAGTCAAAGCAATAGGCAATAATCTTTCAACAGTTTACAAGATTTACTATCAGTATAGTGATTAAAGTATCAGTAAAATGTTTTTTAGCTAGTATTGCAGTGATACGAGCAACACAATGATGCCAGAATCCAGTATAGTATAATTAAACAGTTCGTTAAACATAGACCAAAGCAATCCAGTATAAATGAGTTCACTAAACCTAGACCAAAGTGATAATTTGGAAGAACTTACTGGCAAGAACATGGCGCATGGGACTGGGGAGATGTCCATATTGAGGAAAGGAGATTTAAAAATGGTGCCACAGTAGCGGGCATCTACTTATATACTCCTGTTAGGTAAGGAGCAGGGGAGGGAGCAACACGTGTGCTGAGGGAGGTAAAGTAGCCACTCCTGGAGCAGGGCTAGCCCAGTTGATGGAGGCAAGAGTCTAAGAAACAATCAGTAACAGCACTATCCTTTGGGTTGTTGGTTCAGTTTATTGCACCTTTAGCTAGGTAGAATTTGTAGTCAGAGCTGGAAGCCACTCACTTGTTTGGAGTAATAATGGCTATGTTAAAATGAAAGCCATAACCTTTGTTTTCTAGCTCATATTCTCAGCTAGTTATCATGCCAAAAGCTAGTTATCTGGCTTTTGGCATGGATGGTGGGACTTTACTATTTGCAGTGATAGTGGCCAAAAAAGGGAAGCAACACCACTAATCGGTTTACTTTGAGTCAAGTGTATGAGCAAAAAAATGGCTGGAATACTGCCTCTCCGTGCATGTGTGCAGCCAGAAAGTGTTACAAAGAGGGAAAAATAGTAAAACCATAGGCAATCACCTACACTATGTTTCTTGGGATATTATGTCTTGTAGACTGCAGGGAGGGAGACGCTGATATCCAGTAGCAGTAGGTGTCCAAGACACTGAGTTAGAGTGGATAAGGAATGGGCTGCCCTTGTTTTGTGAGAGGGTGTTTAGGACTATGTTTCTTGGGATATTATGTCTTGTAGACTGTACGGAGGGAGACGCTGATATCCAGTAGTAGTAGGTGTCCAAGACACTGGGTTAGAGTGGACAAGGAATGGGCTGCCCTTGTTTTGCAAGAGGGTGTTTAGGACTATGTTTCTTGGGATATTATGTCTTGTAGACTGCAGGGAGGGAGATGGTGATATCCAGAAGTAGTAGGTGTCCAAGACGCTGGGTTACAGCAGACAAGGAAGGCCTGCCCTTGTTTTGCGAGAGGGTGTTTAGGACTATGTTTCTTGGGATATTATGTCTTGTAGACTGCAGGGAGGGAGACACTGATATCCAGTAGTAGTAGGTGTCAAAGAATCTGGGTTAGAGTGGACAAGGAATGGGCTGCCCTTGTTTTGTGAGAGGGTGTTTAATTGGCAAGCACACACAGCATGGGACCAGGGAGATGTTCATATTGAGGAAAGAAAATTAAAAAAAAAAAAAAAAAACAGGGGGGACATCCCATATGGCCATCTAATGGGGGGATGCTGGCTATGCACTGAAGCCGTGGCTGATGACACCCATCAGAAATACACACACACCCAAACAAGAACACTCTAATGAGGCACACGCACAAACCAGGATCATTGTAGAGCATGTGTTTGGGATGCTGAAGTCATGGTTCTGCTGCCTTGACATATCCGAAGGAGCCTTGCAATACTCTCCAGTTACATGTACACAAATATTAATAGTATGTGTCATGCTACACGATATGATCCTGCAGAAACAGCTGCAGCAGGAAAAACATGGGGCAGGACCACACAGCCCCCCACCATTGCCAAGGCCAACACAGGCACAGTGGGACATGGAGGAGGAAAATCCAGAGACCGTCCCAGTAGGTAGAAGGAAGCGTGCACAGTATGCCCAGACCTTGGCAACGAAGCAACGCATAGCACACACATTGACATTGTAGGGACCTAGGGACTGATACTTCTCTCCATCTTGCACAGACAGTAAAAGGGATGCCAAACATGACACTACCTGAACTTTACCATGTATAGGGAGTGTACTATGTTCATCCAACACAGTCAGCCCTCCACCACTGTCCACAATACTGGCCCAGCAACACGGTAAGTCACTCTTCCTATCAATTACTGAATGGAGTAGTATGTTCTCATACCTGTATGTATGATATGGATGCAAGCATGCAAGGGAATTGGGTGGCTGAATGGGATAGCATCAGACAGTTATATGGGACAGCAGGAAATTCATAACAAATACTGGTGTCAACATACTAGGCAGCACTACACAAGGTGCTATCCCCCACTGTAGTACATGTGAAGGCCCAAAGAACTGTGGGTGTCAATAGGTCACACACATGTATGTCAATGAGGGTCACATATCCACCACCAGCCTCACCCAGCAAGACAGGTGTAGATGACCATGAAGAAAGGCTGGGCTAAGGCCCCCAAATGATGGCAATGGTGAACAGAGCCCCCCACCAGACCTACACAGACATACTACAACAGGTCTGCCAGTTGCATTCCAGTTCTGAAGGGTAAGAAGTCTGAAACTGAAATATATGTTATTAAGATCTAACATGTGTTCTCTACTGTTATGCCTCCTGTCTGCATGATAGGTCAAAATACAATATGAAATGGAAGCCAACAGAGTAACCAAAATACCAGTACAAACATTAAAGTCTGCAGGTGTGCACCCCCCCCCACAATCCCATGTAGAAATGCAGTAACAGATGGCCTGCAGCACTCTCAAATGGCCTACATTCCTCTGGCAAAGGTCCATGCCTCACCCATAGTGCCAATGTATGGAATATCAGGGGGTCCCAACTAACAACCTAACAGTAAACAGAAAACAAATGCAAGGCCATGTTGACAAATGCCAGTAGCATGCCTCCCCATGTCCGACTGCAAAGGCTGTGGATCAGGCCATAAATACTACTGGGATAAAGGCCCAACTATATAGGGATACTTCTGAGATATTGCTTACATAATGTAAGGTGGAGGAGAGAATGGGGGGGGGGTGCAGAACCATGGATGTCATGGAGTGTGTGAAGTCTGAAACTCTAATGTCCACCCATACTACTTCCAACTGCAAACTCATGAATGAATAGCCACAAAACCGCTTGTAAACCACAATGTGATGGTAAACTGACCAGATATGTGAGCCTGCCTCTGGATAACCTGGGTTATCTGTACAGCTGAGAGATATGGCACCAGCAGGATATGGCCATTCCTTGAATTTGAGAAAAGCACAAGGAGGGGAATCCCAGCCAGCACACTAACAAGGTGTTGCACCATTTAAACTGAACCAGTAGTCTATTTTCTGCAGCTACCCCTCCACAATGGCAGGTGTGTGCCAGAATGTGTAGTCTATATGCCTCAGAATATTGGTCTCAGCTGCATTCGTCTCGTATTTCCCGGTAAATAACTGTGAGCAAAGAATGATAACTATCAGTATTCGATGACATGACACATCACAGTGTAAAAGAGTATATATGTCAAAATATTAATCTACAACTAAACATGTCACACAAGCAGCACAGACAGCAATAGTTACAGTATCCCCTGTATGTTAAGCCCATTGTGTCTCCATATTGGCAACCTGTTTACAGATATCCTGCAGAAACAGTTTGCTAGGTGTAGCTGTAGCACACAAAACCCTGAATTGGAGTCTAACCCTCGCTGGAATGGATGCACACACTCAATATAGAAGGTCATACTGGGCATGCTCCTACATTTAGAGAAATGAAGCCCATGTCTCACAACACAGTGGACTACAGTTATTGGTTAATCACTGCTGTCTGTGCACACACACCAAACTGTGCACCATTGATACTTCACACACACACACACACACACACACACACACACACACACACACACACACACACACACACACACACACACACATTGGATAGGAATACACACACATATCTAAGGCAAACATAATATAATATGTCAAACATACACACACAGAGATGTGGGGATGAAAAAGACAGACAGCGACAGAGAGAACCCCATTATGAGACCTGTCCCACCCACTACACATTCCACTGGCCTATATCACATGATGTGCTGATGTGATTCACTGTAGAAATACCTTTGGTTAGCCCTCAGCCCTAGAGTGCCAGTGGTGCTTCTGATAACTGTGTAACACTACAGTACAAATAGGTATCCATTTAGCAGTTGTAATCTCAGTCCTGTCAAATGTAAAGTTGTGTGTGAGAGTGTGTGTGTGTGTGTGTGTGTGTGTGTGTGTGTGTGTGTGTGTGTGTGTGTGTGTGTGTGTGTGTGTGTGTGTGTGTTTCTAGATGAAGGTGGCTGAGGCCTTCCACACTCACTAAATCTCCTGTATCCTTCCTTTGGCACCGCTGCTGTCACTTACCTTCAAAGATACCTTTGGACAGCTCACCAGCATATAAGCTCTGTGGCACTTGTGATAGCTGTGTAATACTATACTGTAGCAAACTAGTTAGGTAGGAGTTCCAATCCTGGTCTTGGCAACTGTGTAAATGTGAGTGTTTGTGTAAAGGAGTGTGTGTACCATTTTAGAGACCTAATTTTGTGGGTATTCACACTTACAATACTTCCCTTACCCCTCCATTACCACTGGTGCTGATGTCACTCACCTTCAAAGATACCTTGGCACAACTCTCCAACATGTAAGCTCTGTGGTGCATGCGATAAATGTGGAACAATGTAATAGCAATAACTACAATAGGTATGGGTTTGAATATCATCCCTGGCAAGTGTTTGTGTGTGTACATATGTATGTCCGTACCTCAAAGATTATGGCCCCATTTACACCCAGTAAACATCTCAGTGCCTGTCTTTAGCAGTCCTGCAGATATCATACACCTTAGAAGTACCTGTTGCCAACCTTAACCCATGCAAGGTCAGTGGTGCATGTGGTAAATGCATAACATAATGGTCCAAAATGATTGTTAGATAGAGGTTTGAACCTCACCCCCTGGCAAATGTAAATGTGTGTGTAGGGTAAAAATTTTTTTTGGAATCTCTCACCCACTACATCACCCAATGCCAGTATTTACAAGGGCTGGTGATGTTCCTTACCTTAGAAGTACCTTGGGATAACATTCATCCTGTAAGCTCTGTGGTGTTTGTGATAAATGTAGTGCACTGTAGTAGCAGTACCATAGCTAGGTAGGGGTTTGAATCTTGGTACTGGCAAGTGTGTGTGTCATAAGTATCCTGTGTGGGGGTTGGTGTGATTGAGTAATAATCCAGTGGGGGTGGGTTTTGCTAAATTATTATGTTGAGGACCTAGTATATGTCACAATGTCCACATTACAAGCCCAACAAATGTCAAACACTGGAGAGGTTGGTGTAGACAATCCACAGCCCTAAATGTGACAGTATGGATTAGTGAACAATATAGGCAAACCCTTCTATTACTCAGAGACAACTCTCCACCCACGTATCATACACAAACACACTTGGCTAGGCAACAACCTCTATATTGGTAGCTCCCCTGCATATTGCCTCACAGATAGTACCCACGGTGTGATAGCGGTAGACTAAATGCCTGTTGACCACAACAGTGCCACTGACATCAGAAAGTACTTTGATGTGTTACATCTCCTGACTGTGTGTTATCCAGCAACATTCCATCCCCTCAGCAGCCCAATAAATGTGTACAGTGGCCCTTTTGCCATGTTCCCCACAGGATGCCTGCAACAACTGTAGAGTCTGCAAACATACCCCACAAAGGGAATACCATGCCTTATACACATGCCCTGTATGGACAGAAGCCACTAACTCCACTGAATACCTGTATCATACTGTCAATATAGGTGCACTCATGACCTCAGTTACATAGCCAGGTCTCACCAAATGAGGTCAGGAATGTTACATCAGAAGATACCAATCTGTCCAGACAACATGCCCCAGAGACCTCAAGTACACTTCTACACATCAAAGAACATGCATATGGGACATGTCCACAACCCAGACACTCTCCATGTTATGAAATATAGATCACATACATGGGAAGCAGTGCACATCACAGGCCACCCACAATAGAAACCTGGATGAGTCGATGGGGAATACAATACCCACCCCTGGGGACCACTCCAGTGACTATACCCCTGAGCCACACTGGGGACTATTGTCATGTGGTCTGATGTCAATGTATTCCCTTGGGCTAGCCCTTGTAGAGCCTTCACCTACCAGACACCTATGAAGCAATGAATCTATGGATCTTAGTACTGACAAGTGTGTGTGTGTGTGTGTGTGTGTGTGTGTGTGTGTGTGTGTGTGTGTGTGTGTGTGTGTGTGTGTGTGTGTGTGTGTGTGTGTGTGTGTATGTGTGTGAATAGTAATCCCAGTGTGTTTCATTGATAAATATCCCCTGTGGCCATGGTTATTAGCAATCAGAGGTGTGTCCAAACTAGAACATGTACCATTCTCCATTCTACAACAGATGTTGTACATCAAGCATGTACCTATGTACAACCCTCAGCTCTATAATCTGAGGCATATGCAATCACTGTCTTACAGACTGGGAATTACTGTGCACATACTATACCCTGCCTATGTCATGGTGGATGTGTCACCACACTGACATACCCTGTGGCCTTGCTGCAGAGCTACATCCTGGTGACACACAGATGCCTAGAACAGACATGGCATACAGCATGTGAGAACACATTCACTCAGCACTTCACTCACTTGTGGAGGGAGAGAGGGGTAAAGCTGGCACTGAATGTGCTGCCAAGACTGTGGCCAATATATGTTGTCTCAGGATAGGATAGGATAATTCTCACAAACAATTTCTTCTTGTTTGAGGGTGAACACTACAAGCAGGTACAGGGTGTGTCTATGGGGGCCACATGTGCCCCTATATATGCCAACCTTGTCCTGTGTGCTTGGGAAAAGAAACATATTTTCACCAGTGTCTTTAAGGAAGATTGTTTTTCATACTTTCATTACTTGGATGATATTTTTATCGTGTGGAAGCATGATCAGACAAGGGCAGAGGAATTTGTTAATTACATTAATAGCATCTCCCCTTTTCTTAAGTTTACTTCACAGCATTCAGTGGAAAATATCAATTATTTGGATGCTCTTATTACGAAGAACAAAGAAAGGGGAAGTTTTACATCAACCATCTTTAGAAAAAATACTTTTTCTAATAATTATTTAGATTTTTGTAGTTGTCATCCATTTCATCACAAGAAGAACATTTTTAAAGGTCAATTGATCAGAGCAGAAAGAATGTGCTCCAATTTGAATTCTTGAAAGAAGTTGATTTTATCACCATTATGTTTAAGAACGCCATGGTGGTACGGCGGTAGCATTGTTACCTCACAGCAAGAGGTTGTCCCATTCGATTCTCGGCTTGGCTTGGGAGTGCCTTCTGTGTGGAGTCTGCATGTCCTCCCCGTGGTTGGGTAGCATTCGAAAGATATGCGTGCATAAATGGGCATGCCTTCGTTGAAGGTTGGGCGTCGAGCTGGCTCCTCGGTGTTTCGTAAAAAATCTACTGCCAATCATTAGCAGACCGGAGTTCTGCTGCCGCGACCCCTTACTGGGAAAAAAAGCCGAAAGACAAACAACAACAATATGTTTAAGAACAGAGGATATCCAAAAAAAGCTACTTCAGGACATTACTCATAGTATAGTGGATATCTGGGGTGTTAAATATAACCCCCTTTTGGCCAGTGGTGCAAACACTAGTTCCAATAACATCCCCCATGGTGCTAGATTCAATTTAAGTATGATTATTCCTTATGGTGATGGAGAAAAAATTCTAAAAAATATTATTAAGAAAAATTGGAACATCTTTAAGGGAAATATGGATATATTTAACTTATTGGGATGGAGTCCCCAATTTGTGTACAAAACAGGAAAAAACATCAAATTTTATACTGAGTACAACATCCCACAAAGGCCCATTGAGACAAAGGGAACATTCAGATGTGGAGCATGTAAACACTGTGCATTTATTCTAGACAGTGACCACGTACAAGTGGGAGGTAGAACTAGCCCAGTAAAACCAAAGAACGGGAATTGTAATACTAAAGGTCTTGTATATATAAGTGTTTATCAATCATGTAAATGTTACTACATGGGCAAAACAGAAAGAGAATTCAAACTGAGAATTTATGAACATTTGTATGCTATTTCCAGATGCAATAGCAACAATGCCCTGTATAAACACACACATTCATGTCAAGGTTTCACTAATTTCAAGTTTGGTATCTTGAAAGTTGTACCCACCAGTCCCAGGGGTGGATGGTGGGAATTAAAATTGGATTTAAGAGAGTTATACTGGATATTTAGACTTAATGCTACCACGGTTATGTTTCTCTCTTACTAGTATTGAAAAACAAAGCTTTGAAATTATGAATTCCTTAAGATTTTAGTTCAACACACAATTTTTAATTGTTTAATTACAATTTAATATCTGTAATTGTATTAATTGGTAGATTAGGGAGTGTTCTGTATATATAATGGTGACTTTTTCGCCTCTCATTCAGTTTTGATGATGTCCCAGAGCATAGATGAAATAATGAAAGGGCTCTTTGTTTCAATAAATTAAGTTTTACGGATCTATCACAGACCAAGTGCGTAGCTCATTGTGAAGTAACATATGAGCACTTTCTTATTTTTATTCAGGATAGGTATTAGTTTTGTGCAGTAACTCGCAGCACTAGTGTTTAATGCTGTGGAGATTGTTGATGTAACTATCATGGCTGCTGTGACTGTCATCAGTGTCTGCTGCATCTCTGCTGCCATAGATGCATGTCAGGGACTCCATGAGGGATCCAAAGTTGTGTTTGAGGCTAATAAGGGAGTTCAACAGTTATGGGACACCACCTTTCCCTGAAACAGTGTCCTCATTCTGATGTACACTTCAGTAATGGCAAGGGACCATCACATTGTCTCCCAGTGTTTGGAGGACAGTGTCTGGGTTCTGTTGGCTTTGGCTAGTACCATGCATTCATGTACCTATTTGTATAGTGCCTATGTGTGTGATTCCACAGTCATGCAGCAACATCCCATTGCCATGGGTGCAGTGAAGACATCCACCCCTGTTGTCATGGCTGCAAAGTCAGCTTTGGAACGTTTTTGCAGGTGGTTATCCTTGTGGGTGGGGGTGTGTGGCTGACATGTTGAGTTCCATGTTGAGTATAGCCTGTGTGAATCTTACCATGCAGGGACTGACATCTGAGGATAAGCAATGGTTCCATATTTAAGTGGTCAACACAGGTCATGGTTGTTGCATCCTCTACCATGGATCAGTATGAGCTGGTCTAGGGCACTGGAAATGAATCCTAGAAGTGTTTGGCCACGGTACTGGTGATTGGCTATATTCCCCAGGTGATGGAGGGGTAGTTGAAGACTCGTACTATGTCAGTGTTACATTGGACCGTCAGAGATGGCAGGGTGTTGAGGAATGTGCATTGCCAGTCTAGGGACATAGATGTGGACCCACAGCTGGCTATGGTCTGTATAGCACCATTACCCCAAGGTGGTTGTACCGGAAGAATCTCCAATGCATTATAATGGGATGCTAGTCTGGAGGTGTTTCTATCCATAATGAATATGGAGACAACACCACCTGTGGAGGTGTGGTGGTGCGGTCCATGCTTGGGGGCTGACAGCTCTGGAATGCATCATAACCTAATACTGCAGGTCTGCTGTCTGCTGCTGTGAGCCACCTCTCCATTACAGCAGACATGTGTCCTCCACTCCAACAACTGGTATGAGTGACTGCATCCTGACAGTTAGATGCCCACTATTGAGCAGCATGACCCTCATATTGCATACATGTGTAGCTGTTATTGTGGTAATAACATTAGGAACACTCCCCAATAAGGTACCATAGAGGTGGCAAGACACGTAGCCAGCACCTGGCAACCTAGCAGTGACAGATGTAGGACATCCATGGCAAGTCAATGGGTTCTGGCAATCATGCCATCCCAGGCAGAGAGGCCCTGGATCCCCTGAAAATGACACATAACACATAAGCCAATGTTGCAGTCAACCATCTGTTGATAGTACTGCAACATCATTCTGGGTGACAGCAGTACACTGCCAAGGGCTACTGTCACACCTGCCTGAACTGCATAGTCAGAGAGTTCAACCATGTATCCTGTCATATAGTCCAGGGAGGTGTGTCCCAATTCATTCACATCCACATAGATATGGCGGGATGCTCATAGTTGTTGTGGAGAGACATAACTGACTGTGTCATGTGTTGGATGCTGGCATGTGATTGATATTTGGCTGTTACCTGCTCCATATTTAACCTAGTGAATGGGATGTGTGTGCCTCAGTATTGAGTTACCTATGATCACTGTATTGTGCAAGGTGGTTAGCATTAGGGGCTTAGGTTAGGGGCACACTGTAGGCTAAATATGCATCCCTTGGCATGTGCCATGTCATGGTGTCTGAGTCGGTGTCTGCCTTGCTGGTCTGTGCTGTTTGGGTAGATGCTCATTGAGTGCCTCTGGGAAGGTGGGTGTGTGGCTTTTCACTGTATGTCATGGCTGTCAAAGTGGGTGTCATGTTGAGCTACGTGTTCCACATGGTGTGATGCAGGTGTTGATCATATCGTCTTGACCTGCTAGTCCATTATTTGCTCTATGTCCACATTGGGTGATATATGGGTAACCATTGCAGGTCTGAGTGTTTGGAGTTTAGAGGAGAGGGTTGTCTGTGTACATGCAATAGTTGCAACAGTGCCCCTGATTGGACATGTGCACCAGGTCAATAGGTGAAAGCACAGATAATCACCCCTCAAACATGCCAGGAGGGGTGGACATAACTAGTAAGTACTGGGGTGACATCTGTGATGAACGAGTACTGCTGATGGCTCACAGGTGTGACACATCATGATACAATAACCTGGTGAAGTGCCAAGACATAAATGCTAGTTGAAGTGCAAGACAGAAAGAACTAGCATGATGTATGGGTGGAAAAGAAGGCAGACTGTCTGCCACCTGTAATACTTTACCACAGCTGTGCAGTTATCAGCAGCTTTGGCCATGTGAAAGTTCAGTAAGCTCTGTAGCATGTGCAGTAATTGCGTAACACTATAGTAGGAATACCTAGATAGGCAGGAGCTCTAATTCCAATACTGACAAGTGTATTTGTGTATATGTGTGTGAATCATGTACTATGTGGCTCATACCATTTTTGACCTGTGTACTACCCTTTACACTTCCGTTGACTCTAATGTAGTAGACCTGTTGATGTCATCCACCTTAGAAGTACCTTTGGAAGAGGTGGAAATGTATAAGCTCTGTGGTCGGACTGATAACTGTGTAGCACTATAGTAGGAATACTGAGATAGGCAGGAGTTCTAATCCTAATGCTGGAAACTGTTGCGTGTGTGTGAGGATCAAATCTTACATGGCTTATACCATTTTGATGTGTATAAGATACACAGTTGGTGACCACCTCCCATTGCCATTACTTTATACAGTCTGGTGACAGCATCTGCCTCACCTGCAGCAGGTTAAACCATTGTACAGTCCTTTGTACAGATGTGTCTGGAATATCCATATGTTTGAAACCTATATGTGGTCGGAAGTGGTCTGTGTGCCTTAACAATGCCCATGTATGTGATATTATAGCCAAATAGGCCACAGTGTGTGTAAAGACACATATGGCAGCATGCGGTATTATACCTGACTGAAACATCATCCTGATAGGACATCTGTCACCCTCACAGGTGGCCTACCTTGTAGGTGCAATACATGAGTACAAATGCTTGGTTTTACAGGTGAACTGTACCTGTTATGGGTCACATGAAAGGCTAGAAGAGGTGGGGACTGTCATATTGTGGTCTTAATTAGTATGTAAAAGGAACACCTTGCATCTTAAGAGGGGTGTGTGCACAGTTTATATCCACTGTATACCAGTAATGTGTCATGTATGACTTAACCTTAGCACATTTGTCCAGCACAATTTGGTGGCCTCTGTCCAGATTTCTTGGCACTGACAAGTTGTGAGGTATGCTACAGGAATGTTGAATTCATGTCAGATAGGCCCCAGTGGTGATCACTGTGATGCAATACAGTTAACCCCAGCACAAGTGAACATGTACAACAAGCAATATAGCTATTACATAAAGCAATATAGCTATTACTAATGGTTGTGTGCATGGTCAATTGCATGCACTTCACATGCCTGGGGTAATGCCAGGCAACAACAGAACAATGTAATAACCACCAGCTACAGGCTGCTGTCCCATATGCAAACCAGATGGTCTTAGGTAGTTGTGAGAGGAGGTTATTGTCAGCAGACACACATGTGGCCTTGGTATAGGATGGATGCAGCACATCTGCACATCTACAGTATTAACCGCAATAATACACAATGTCCTGTCCTCACCATAGATGTGCACCTCTGTGCATTAGAAAACCCCATCCACAACTGCAATTGGACCTGACACATGCATGTAGATACAATACAGATACATGTATGTCTGATACATTAGTGTACTAATCCCCACTGGGCCTTTACCTGCACCCTCCTTATCCAGTGTGTGTGTGTGTGTGTGTGTGTGTGTGTGTGTGTGTGTGTGTGTGTGTGTGTGTGTGTGTGGGCAACCCACCTCCACAATGCTTCCCTCAGCATCATGGTCTGTGCATTTGGCATGTGGGCCAAGTGTGGTGAGGAGCTCCTCGGTGGGTGTCAGTGGGGGCTGGATGGCCCCCACCTGTGTCTAGCTGATACCTTGCTACAGCAGCAGACCATTGATGGGCATGGCATTCGAGGTTGGTGGCCCAATGCTGCACATGCACATAAGTTCTGCTGTGCAGGCCTGTGTCATTTACCCTGTGGACCACACTGTTCCACAGGGCAGTTCTCTCCTGCACATCTTCATCTCTCTGTCCACATGACAGGGCATAATGTCCAATCACATATTGGGTGATGATGTCTGTTTCCCCAACAGAGAATGCTGGTAGGCAAGCACTCTGCATGTTACCTGGAAGACATGAACAGGAAAAGGTCACAGGTCCTCATACGGTTGTCAAAATGTACATCAACAGTGGATATTACTTGCAAATAATCCAGACTACCCCAAAAACCTCCAAGCTATCATGGCTATAGCAGCTTGCATTACACGCCTGTCCCTGAGCTATCTTATTCCCCCCAATGTTGGACACTTGATTGTATAATCCTCTATTCTCCATTCATTTCTGTGTAGAGGGTTGACAGTGGTCATCTTCCATGTGGAAGATGTGTGTATGGTGGCAGGTCTGTGTTTGACTGTAGTGTGTGATGGAGCTCTGAGCACATGCCTGAGTTCATGTAGGAGGCAGACACTTATGTTAGTATGCCCCATGGGTATATGCTGTTGTTGCCATCAGTAGGCAATATATACATGCTCACCATTGCTGTTACAGGCCAAGTACTAGATTCAATTACTTGTTTACATGTTCCACTTACCCTTTTTCTTTCTTGCCTTTTCCACTTTATGTCTCATTTGTTATTTCTCTCTCTCTCTCTCCCTGTGCACTACAGGGATAGAACTGGTTTGAATATGTGGCAGCATGGCTTTTGTAGGTGATGCTCATGACCAGTTGATGGCCTGTGCACCTATTGGGATTCCCCACTTGCTAATTGGGGACAGTAGTGGGTCTCAAGGTACTGTTTCTGAAAATGTCTGTTGCTCAGTGTGATGAAACATTCATAAAAGGACAATTGTTATGTACAGACTTCAATGTATTAATATTAACTGTGATACTTTATCCCATAGGGGGTTAAATGACAAGTGTAATTGGAGGTTGTGTATTAAATTATGTAATTAGGTATTAATTGCTTCCTGGGATTAAGGCATGCATTTCTGGTGATGTTTACTCCTTGAAGGCTTTGGCCAAGACATCAGAGTATAATATTTGTATTTTTTCTTTGCTATGTTCGCACATTTGTTTTGCTAAGGGATTGTTGTATGTCTGGCCATTGTGTATGGCCTATCATGATTTTATAGCAGTGTACTGTTCACTCATTTATTTGGACTGGGGGGGAGATGCGACTGTCATGGCTGCTTTTGCATCCAAATATGCATGCTGCTCCTGTTGTGTGTGGTCTATCAGCAGCATATGTTTGTATAGCCTTTTTGAGACATTTATGCATATATATATATATATATATATATATATATATATATATATATATATATGTGTGTGTGTGTGTGTGTGTGTGTGTGTGTGTGTATATGTATTTGGATATATTTGTATACACACACACACATATATAATATATCTATGTATTGTTGTACACATATATGGATCTACCTACATATCTTATATCATCTTACAATCCTATTACAAAGACATGCATCTGGAGCCTTTCTCCCCGGGCCTCCGCTGAAAATTGGCTTTGTTCCAAGTTGGACGTCCCGGGTTAACAAATGTCAAATAAATAAATCACACTCTCTTTCTCTCTCTATGTATGTTTATATTCATATATATATATATATATATATATATATATATATATATATATATATATATATATATATATATATATATATATATATATATATATATATATATATATAGATAGATAGATAGATAGATACCAATCATTCCAAATTGCACACTTGTCTCTTCCCTATTGTAAACTGGCTGTAAAAAAGGGTATGTTTGAGACAACATCCTCAAACAATACAGACAAGGTGGTTTACTGGTAAATTGCATAGGCTATGGTGTTCAGGGTCCTGTATTCAAGACCTGCAAGGACTGTTTATTTTGTTGCTAGGCAGAACAAGGACTGTTGGATACAGAGTGATTACGGCAGTTTTGAGCAGCTTTAAGTAAGTTTGTGCGGGTTTGTCCGATGGTAAGTGGTGCTAACATACAGTTAAATGAACAGGCACTTACACCGTGTAGGCTTTGCTTACCTGTGTGCAAATCTGCTTAACACATATATTTAAGCAATGCTGAATCCTGCTAAGCACAGCTCAGCCCTGGTAACCAATGATCACATTCCAGACTGATAAAGTAGCAGGGTAATGACATCTTTAATAAGTGTACTTAATTCTCTGTACATAATATGCTTCTATGTGCTGTCATTACATTAGCAAGGAGTGTGAGTATACTGTATGGTACACTTGGATATACATGGGTAGTACCACAATCTGTTCTGTTTGGATTTGTTTCATACATGGGTAGTATCCCAAGTTATATGCAGTCACAATTGCATGTTACACCAGCTACAGTGCACTGGTTGACAAAAGTAGTTTAACACATATGGTATCATTATGTTAGTCCATTTAACAGTGCTTTTTCAAGTAAGAGTAGATTGCATGTTGTAGTACTGGAACCATACACCCCGGCATGGAAAGCTGGCTGAGTACTGGGTATCATGTTCTATGTGTTTGAGCTGTATGTTTATATGTATCTCCTATTGGATATTGATCTGATATGTTGATATTAACTGCAGACTGCTATGTTCTTTGGACATGTCATTGGGGACTGCTGTCATGTAGTAATGGCATACCTTTCAGTTTCAGACGTGTATCTTACAATACATTCATCCTAATGCATAAACTGTTGGCTTTCTACTTTCTGTCTATCCTCTGTACAGATGTGCAGATGTCAGGTATTGCTATGGCCATACCACTATGTAGGTGCCCACATTGTACTGTGCTGTGGGCCTGGACACTGCTGCTTGTTCCGACATATGGGACATTCTTAATGTGGGCCTTGCTCCATTTTCTAGCCTGTGTGAGGGACATTACAGAGGTGGTGGCCTACAGATTCACATACAGTGGGTGGCAATATGTCACAGGATAGAACATGTGGAGACAGTCAACCAACATAGGGGACATATCCTCAGATTTGTGAACAGATTTTATGTCATCAGTGCTGTTATACGTATGGTGAATTGATAGCTTGACAGGGTTTGCATGGACATGCATTTAGTGTGTGATGTCATGACTCACAGTGATAATATGTCTCCTACATACCTCTCCACTGGCACACTGTCCATAGACTGGCCGCATGTCTGCCTGTCATGTTTTATGTGTTCACCAGACAGTTGGTCCCCTTGGTATATCAGTTGTGGACTCTGGGGAAGGCAGTCAGTAAATACTCACTTCTATTGATATTACCAACATCATATTCCTCATAAAGGATGTTACAACAAACTCAGTGACATCTGCAACTGTCTCAATGTATGACAGCAGTATGTCCAATCTATCCCTGTGTTTGTGCCTCTGTTCCCACGTAGTGTTATAGCAGTTGATGCTGAGCCTAGTGAGTGGGGAATGTTATCAAGGGGTTTGGCACGATCAATGTAGACTGTAGGTGTCACCTTGCCTTCATCCACAGCTCAGATGACTGACGGCAAGAAGTTGACCAGGTTGAATGAGCAGGTATGACCTGCCCTTCACAAAGCTAAAGTGTGTGGGATCCTGAGTCTGCAGATTCCCATATTCATGTTTATTAGGTGCATGATGATGCATTCCATAGCTTCACATAACACACTTGTCAGGCAGTTGGGGCAGTATTTCCCAGGGTCTGTAGTTACACTTCGTTTGTGGGGAGGGGTGACTGCGGCAGTGCATAATTTAGTAGGGACAACGTCTGAGGTGAGGTTGTGCTTTAACAGGGCACACAGGTAAGGTGCCAGGTCACTCTGTAGTTCATGTTGAACACAGACAGGGATATTCTCAGGTCCCATAGAGGCTGTATACCGGGTACCTGGCAGTGTACTGGTATTGGATTGGTCCTTTTGGGGGGTGAGGGGTACTGTTTGCACTCAAGATGCCAGCCAGTATATTGGCATTATTTGTTAGCTCAGTCTGGGAGGTACCATTGTCTAGTTCCTCAGAACAATTAATGGTATTGCCATGGAGATTTTTTACATAACTGTATGGGGGCTTGTGGTTGTCTTTACTATGTGCTCCAAGTCTGTTCTCACAGTTAGCTTTGTAGTATTTGATGAGGCATCTCAACTATACATTGAGGTTGATAAAGGTTTATTTCCTGTCTTGGGATTTCACCTTATTCCACATCGGTTCCCTCCTTGTGTTGTACAGTTTCTTTAAGGCAGGGGACCACCAGATCAGCTTCCTTTTTTTGGAGGTGAAGATCCTGGTTGTATTGGGTAAGGTGGTATCCATGCATTTGTGTATGTGTTCATAGTGCATTGTTGTTTGATTCAGCTGTCATGCAACTAGTCTCCATTTGCATGGCTAATATGAGGTTAGCCACCTCTGCTTTTATGAGGCCATAGTTAGCTTTGGAAAGACTTTTCATGGTGGTTACCTGTGCAGTGGGGGTAAAATGGCTGTGGATTTCCAAACACGATTACTTTGTGTTCAGATATAACAAGTGAGATGTTGACTATTAGTGTAGAGCAACAGTTGTCCATGTTAGGAAGGACCAAGTCAATGTGATGGGCATGTGCATCGGTACATGAGTAGCTTTCCCACTTAATGGTGGGGTAGTTGAAGTCAACTAGTATGAGAGTGTTAGGTTGGATACTAATATTCTCCAGGGTGTTTATGGACATGGAGTGTGAGTCTTGTGAAATGTATGGGGACCTATCGCAGGCTACAACTAAACCACTGTCTTACCCAATGTCAGCTATGCCTGCAGGATCTGTAATGCATTATGTTAGTCTATCACTCTGGAGGTGTATGCATCCTTTATGAATATGAAAATACCACCACCTTTGGAGCTTCAGTCCATATTCTGGAGCCAAATGTTGTGGAATCACGTATAGGCTGGTACTGCAGGGCTGCTTCCTGCTGCCTTTATCCAGGTCTCTGTTCCAGCATAGATGTCATTGTTCCCCATTTTAAGGAACACTTCCAGTAAGTGAGTTTACAGATTTAAAATTCCAGTGTATAGCATCATACCCTTCTGATTGCCATGTCTTTGTAGCTGTCATATATTTCTGTATATTTATGTATATACTCACACACACACACACACACATATATATATATATATATATATATATATATATATATATATATATATATATATATTTATTAACCTTTATATATATATATATATATATATATATATATATATATATATATATGTGTGTGTATGTATGCATATATGTGGATATGAATGTGGATGTATATCTCTCTATGTATATATGTATCATGTATATATTTGTCTACATATATGATCTCCATACATATATACATGTATACATAAACTACCTGAATGATTCTACAGACACCTTTCCCTGCTGTTGGATGACTGTACTAATTGATATGTTTGGGATATCATCACTATATTGTAAGACTCAGATTGTGTAAAGGTACATTGCTTTGGTCATAGTTTACAAGGCCCTGGGTCCAGGACTTGGCAGGCCTTATTAGGTTGTTGCAAGGCAGAGCATTTCAGCTGTGGAGGACGGGATAAGAGCTATACTTACAAAAGGTCCCTAGTTTGGACCCCTTCACCCCCATTTACACAGCCTTTCATCAGATTTGTTGTAGTAAGAGGTTCAGAGTGTGGATCCAATGTCTGAATGCACTACATACATACATATATATATATATAAATATATATATATATATATATATATATATATATATATATATATATATATATATATATTATACACACACACACACACACACACACACACATATATATATATATATATATATATATATATATATATATATATATATGGGTCGACTACCATAGATCGAAATTACACTATTTCAAAATATGATAGTAGTGTCCCACTAACGCGAAAGTGCACTTCAACGAAAGTGCACTTTCGCAAAAGTCACTAGAACGAAGGGTTAGGGCTTGGGTAATGGATAGTGAATAGCTATTAGGGCTATCCACTATCCTTAACCCAAGCCCTAACCCTAAAGTCTGTGACTACCGCACCACAGTGCAGGAAATTGTATTTCCTCCACTGAGCAGTAGTTACGGACCTATTTCCTGTACTGTGGTGTGGTAGTCATGGACCTTAGGGTTAGGGCTTGGGTTAAGGATAGTGGATAGCCCTACTATCTATCCACTATCCTTAACCCAAGCCCTAACCCTAAGGTCTGTCACTACTGCACCACAGTGCAGGAAATTTCCCGTTCAGATGAAACATACATATGTAAACGTACAGTCATAATATAGATATACATATATTAAATATAACGGAATGAAAATAAAATATATTTCTATAAATAACTCTGTACCAATGAACTACAACATAGGCGGTAGTATACTTACCACCAAATGTGTGATAAGAGACCTTGGGACACAGGTGGACAGTAGTCTCTCCTTTGATAATCACATCACCACAGTAGTCAGGAAATCCTTCTACGTGGCACACCTCATCCCAAAATGTTTCTCATCCAGAAAAAAAGAGGTCATTGTTCCCCTCTACTCATCACTCATTAGACCCATTATAGAGTACAATACCCCTTTTGGTATGTACCTCACAAGACATCTACAACAACTGAAAAGGTGGCAGAAATACATCACAAAGAGGATTACTGGCCTCAGACAGATGCCCTACGCAGACCGTCTCAAAAAACTCCTGCGTTACTCCGTCGCATATCACCTACTCAGAGGTGATCTCTGCCTAACATACAAATCTATGTCAAACCCAGAGCTGTTGGACATGCTCTACTTAAAGAAATCCCAATCCCTCCGAGCTACACACTCTGGAGACCTAAACCTTGTCACCACAATAAACAGAGCATGCCTGAGGGAAAGATTCCTGTCCCAGAGACTTCCCATACTCTGGAATAAACTACCTATCTATATCAATCAAAGCTCCTCATTAGCACTCCTCAAGAAAAATCTTGATGATTGGATGGGAAATTGGAAATTCACCCCAGGGATCACCTCTGTGGCTCTGCTCGACAGTGGCATAGGAAAATAATGTTCTTGGGTGGCAAAAGCCAGGGTACCATTTTGACTGGGCTTGTATAGGCCCCAGGGCCAATAGCCTAGTACCTATCTATAAACCTATATAATATATATATATATATATATATATATATATATATATATATATATATATATATATATATATATATTTATGCACACACACACACACACACACACACACACACACACACACACACACGCAGTGCAGTTATTTCTCCAAACCACACCTCCCAACCTGTTAGTGCAAGGAACCTGTACAAAGACTGTAAAGGGGGGGGGGGGCGACATATACAGACATAGTTAGAAAATTATTGTTACAAATGAAGACATGTTACAGCAACAGTGTGTGTTTCAGCAGACAATCACTGAATGATATGATGATGGGAACTGACATGTCATGTCATGTATTAACTGACATAAATCCTTGGATCATTACCATGATTTACCAGACAAATAGAAATACATTGTGGAACTGAACAAAGGTATGGACCAAACATCTGGACATTCTGTGGAAAATCTAGCTGTGGAGAGGTATGCTCAGAACCTCTTAATGCAATGAATGTGGAGCAAGCTTAACAAAGTGGGGGGACAAAGGCATGAAAATAGGAACATGTACAAAATACATCAGTAGATAAACTGAGAACATTCATATAGTAACAGTGTATGTCGTAACATACATCAAATGAAATATCACAATACCAGGACTCAATTGCTTTACATTAGTGACTGACCTCAGTTCTCACATCATCCCATTGATGTGTCATGCATACATAACAGTTATGGGAACCAGACCAAAGATATTGGCTATATAACTGGACATCCTATGAATATGTGGACATAACACAACAGTAGAGAAACTACACTGAGCCACCGAGCAATGTCCAGACTACAATCAGACTGACATAACACTACACAGGTCCAGCTCTGGGGCTGTACACATGCAGTAGCAAATATAACAGGCAGTACAGGGATGTAATACTAGTGGAACACAGACACTGGTGTGAAAGTGCATACCCCCAAACAAGTGCACTACAGTGACAGCAACATACCAGTAAGCAAACTGAACACAACAGTATAATACCGTGAGAGCAACCACATTCCATTTGCCACTCACACATTACCCCTACATATACTCCCCCAATGCACAGTGTACTGGAAATCCAGAGGTGCTACATGACATATCACAGTCAGCCCATACAAGCATACGGACCTGATAGACCACCAGGAGCTGTAGCAGCATGCAATGTTAGATAGGTAAAGGATGTATGGCACTCACAGCTGCTACTCTTACTACCCAGCCTAAACAACATAAACACACAACACTGCTACACAACCTTGGCAGTCTGTTCACAATGGCCAGACAGACATACTTTCATTTGTGCAGATTTCTACAGAATTACCAGGGTGTGGATGCATAACCCTGGCTACCACTGCATACCATGGCCAGGAGTCTGCCAGGTCATTGTCATGCTAACTGATGTGCATTTGGTAATTAATGATATATTATACCTCTGCACCTTGTAGTGCAGGACATCTGGACAATGCATGCACACATATGGGACAGGGGGCTGGAAAGAGGGACATATTACACATACTTGTGTTACAAATTGAGACAGTAGCTGCTGTTACATGTGTTCTTGTAACATCACATCCCTGAAGGAAATGATATGTGGAACACCAGTTGATAACAACACATACTGACTACAATCCTCACATGATCCTACTAACCTTACAAAAACAGATGTTGGTTGAGGAACAGACCAAGCATAATAGGCAAACATCTGGACAGTCTGTGGACAACATGCCAGTTGAGAGCTATGTCAGAGTCATATCACTGTCAGATGTCAAGTCACCGAGTAAAGGCATGTCCAGACAAACCCTGTCAATGTAGCAACCCCCTATGTGTATAACAACGTTAGTGACATACAACCTGCACGAAACTCTGGAGCATTGTCCTCCATGTTGCTGGGCTGTCTCCACATGTCCTGTCCTGTGAGGTAATTCCATCTACTGTATGTGAAGCTGTAACCCCCTCATCTCCATATTGTCCCCTGTACAGGCCAGGTAAATGGGCAAGGCCCACATGAAAGGCATCCCATATGGTGGAACTAGCAGCTATGTCCAGGCCCACAACACATTACTATGTGGGAACCTATGACAGGATAACATCAACCACCTCAAAGTAGGTTGAATGCTTGTGGTGGAAAGCAGCAATGCACAAACCACAGACTTGGTCCTTAGATTGGCTGTACAGGCTAAATCAGGAGCACGCACCAACCTGGCATCAAGTCAGCCTTTGTCTGATCAAGCATATGAGGTCACAAGTGGAGTACTGTAAGGCTATGAGTACAAATTTGACACATCCACCAAGGCCAATCACAAGGCCATCTTCACATATTTCTGCAATCTTTGAGGCCACATACCAGCCCACCCTGTAATGGTGGCAAATCAGGCCACATATACACACAACATAGCTATAGGCAACCTGCTGCAGATAGGTTTAGAGCAAACATCACCCCCTGGCTCAGCAGCACTATAGCTGTATATGCACAGCACCCACACCCCTCCCCTCATCACCAGTGAGCAGGGACATATTGCCTACTGAAAGCCAACAAATGCAGGTATCCATGGCACCTGATAACATCCCTGTCTGCATCTTATATGAACTCAGGCATGTGTACCCAGCAACATTACACACTGTAGTCACAACAAGGCTTGGCACCATCCACACCACATCCACATGGAAGATGGCCAATGTCATCCCTTGACATAGACATGAATGAGGAGTACAGGAGTAGGAAATTAAGTAGGCATCATTAGGGGGAATATGACACCTCAGGTCCAGCAGTGCAATTCACGCAGATACAGCGCTGATATGTTACAGGGGTATGGTGTGGTCATGAGTAGCGGCTACTGGTATTCAATGTAGATGTGCAGGTTCTGTACATATGTATGCCAAATGTATGAGGTCCTGTGATGTGTCTCCCTTGCTATGTCTCCCAGGTTTAATGTTGCATAAGCAAAGGTCAACATTCTCAGTGGCTCAGACAAATATAATCATAGAAGTCATGCTACACAACCATGCCATAATGTTTGGCTGGAGCCAGCAACATCTGCAGGAGAGGATTGGCCTGTGAGATGACCTTGTCCACAGGGTAAATGATGTTGGCCTGCACCCATGTACATACGAGCAAGTCTAGCATCGTGAAAGTGAAAGTGTCCTCATACGTCATGCCTGGCAAAGGGCTGCTGCGGTGGGCAGAGACCACATAGCCGCAGGTGTGGGCCTTACCTTGCAGCCCCACTGGCTCCCACTGGGTAGCTCCACGGGTACCTTGGGGCACCCATCCCAGTACAACAGCAGTGTACAGAGCCCCCACATACTGGAGGTGATTGGCACCCAGACAAAGGTCGAGGAGTGTGCAGGTAAGGCCCCAGTATAGATTACTAGACTAGTGTAGTAGACATACTTGTAATTGTAGAGTATCTATGTACATGTGTCAGGTCAGATTGCAGTTGTGGATGGGGTTTTCTAAGGCACAGATGTGCACACCTATGGTAAAGGACAGCAAATTGTGTAGTATTGGGAGTTGTACTGTACATGTACACACATGTTGCATCCATCCTCTGCCACTTGTGGGTCTGCTGACCATACTTCCCTCACACAATTACCTAGGTCCCTCCTGTCTGCATGTGGGACGGCAGCCTGGAGCTGGTGAGTATGAAATTGTACTGTTGTGGTTTGCCAATACCCCAGGCATGTGAAGGCCATGCAGTGTACCATGCACACAACTGTCATTCATAGCCATATTGCTTTATGTGCATGTTCACCTGTGTTGGGGTCAACTGCATTGCATCACAGTGGTCACCACAGGGGCCTATCTGATGAGACTGTATCATCCCTGTAGCATAACAAGTGGCCTGCCAATGCAAGACTTCTGGGCAGAGAGCAACACAATGGGTGGACAAACAGCCTAAGGTAGAGACATGTGTGAAACATTACTGTCATATAATGGATATAAACAGTGTACACACCCCAGTTAAGATACCAGGTGTTTGTGATGTCTATAGAAATTGAGACTGCAATATGTCAGTACTCATCATTTCAAAACTGTAATGTGACCTATGACATGAACAATCCCCTGTACAAACAATCAATCTATTGGCCACCAAATATGGAGTATACAAACCTCACAATATGCTGGATGCATATGTGTGCACACTCTTCAAAGAATATATTATTGCAGCAGCTTGTAATTTATTGACAGCATACAGTCTGCATGGGTACACAACAGCCATCAAGTAAAGGCACTCTGACTGACACCAAATAACAGTTTGCTGTCCAAGTGGGATAACCATGAAATATGCTCAGTTGCCTGTAACATCAACAGCCACGGCTTGCAGACAGTGTACAAAGCAGCAAAGGGATCTCATATTTGAAACCTATCAGTCAAGAGTGGGGTACAACAACATTACCACAGCAGTTCATACACCACAGAACACAGTGGTGACAGTTGTCAAAAGGTGGAGTGAATATGGGACAATAGTGCTGTTGACAAGAACCTGATATACCTCCAAAAATGATGACAACACATGTCAAGACCTGGCCAGGGAGGTTGCCAGGGGACATACAGCAACACTAAGGGAGTTGCAGGAACCCCTTGCTAGTACTGATGTTCTGTACTACCTGTAAGAATACTCTCCCATATTCTGTGTACGTCTGGACTATGGGGTAGGGTCAGAAGATGAAAGCATCTCCACACACCAAAAACAGCCAGGGCTGGATACAAATTGCAATACAGCACATCATGTCTCCCAAAGGTAGGTGTGAAAATGTGTTATGGTGTAATGAGACTAGGGATCAACCTCACAGCCACAATACCAACAGGTATGTGTGGTGCACAAGCAGCACCTATCATAACCTGAACACCAACATCCCCATGGCAAATCACACTGGTGGCAGCAGCCTGCTGTGGGGCTGCTGTTCCACAGAAAGAACAGGGCCTGTAGTCACTGTGGTGGGAATTCTAAACATTTCCTAATAACGCCCACTTCTGCCCAAAATCCATTAGGGGTCTGCAAGATCTCTGAGGATGATGAGGTGTGTCAACATTTAACATGACAAAGAACAGGAGCATACATCCAAAGCTACCTAAGAATGGCTCCACCAGAACACAAACATGGGTATGGATTGGCCCAGCCAGGACCTAGACCTACACCAGATAGAAAAACCCAGTGTGACCTGATGAGGGCTGTGCAAATGAGCTGCCCTTGCATTCTGACAGAGTTGGTGCATGGAAGAGTGGCCAAATAATGCCAAGTCATGATGTGCCATGCTGACAGACACCTTCACAGGAAGAGTGAATGCTGTAATCCACTTACAAGGTGCTTCAACAACTTATCATTTTAAGAATGTGCACACGTATGCAATCAACATATTGTACATATTGCAGTCATCATATTTTATATGTAATGCATGTGTTTATCAATTGGAATGCATAGGTCATATGTCACATGGAATGTGGGTGACATATTTGAATGCATTATTGTGGTCTCATCCTCTATATTATAAGAACATGGCATGTTAACAGGGTTGTGTACACTTATCATATCCACTGTAAGCTTACAAGGCTGGTGGTGTAACAGGAATTGTGTGGCCATACATTCACTGCTTGTTTGCAGATCTGACACTCACATGTATGTCATTAATCAGTGATGTCACTCCTCAGGTCATCCCACATATGTCACAGAGAAACACAGGGGTTATGAGAAATAGAGCAGATATATGAGCTATACTTCTACACATCCTGTGAGGATACGCACAGTTGTGAGGTATGTTCTGTAGTACTTCCCACTGTGCTAAACAGGTGGACAGCAATGATGTGTACATGGCTCCAGTCTGTGCTGGGGAATGACCATCACACACTAATACTATTCATATATCCCAGAGCACTATATTGTCAGTTACATGTTGCACAACTGGCTGCAATGCATGATGTTGACAGCCATGTGTCACGCATGTCACCATGTGGATAATGTGTGGTCTGTGTAACAGATTTTTGCCACATCACCTGTAGGTGTGTGTGTGTGTGTGTGTGTGTGTGTGCATGTGTGTGTCTGTGTGTGTGTGTGTCTGTGTACCAGCTAACATCAAAGTGCAGGTATTAATATACATATGTTGTCTTCCTCTCACAGGTGGTGATGGGGTCTGAGTTCCCCCCCTTTTGAAACAATGTCAGTATCTCTGCAGACTCGGCCAATGATGATAGGAATACTGAGGTACATGTGTGGTTGTCAGGGGCTTAATCTGTGCCATTAGTTGGCATCCCACCCTTGTGCACACCATCACTGCACACAGTGACAATGCCCACACATACCCCATTACCAGTGGCCAGAGATGATGGACATATGCAGGTGGTGGCATTGAGCAGGGTAATGTGGTGACTATGGCAGGTGTGAGAGTAGATACTGGCCATAGCCAGAGTGCAGGCAAGGTCCCACAAAGGTGGATGGACAGGGGTGCTTGCAGAAGGAATTCTGCTCATTGGGCCAATATTGCAAGTGCCACAGAAGGAGTCATCAGATGCATGTTCCAGGCTGTCATGAATGCACAGGCATGTAATGAACATAACACACAAATACTCAGGGTGGTGAATCCAACTCTCCCTGATGTATGTGATGACATATACAACCTTGATAGGTTCACACATCAAAATACTGAGGTGTGGATCCAACCATAAACTAATCACCTTGGGAATCAACATCCCTCCCACTCCCACTGCAAAGGTAACCACCATGACAAACACCTCCAAAGCTAACCTTGGGCTCCTTAAAGCAGAGCTGGCTAAGTTCAAGGAACCCATGTAAATGGAGAATAGTTGCATGACCACCAGATCATACACCAATGCATTGTATGAACAGATACACATCTGCCTGGATCTTGCCATGACCAAAAGAACCAAGATGCTGTCCTCCAAAACAGGAAGTCAATGTGGTGGTCCCCTGCCATACACAAACTCGACAATGGAACAAATAAAATGATGCGGAAAAAGGTGAAATCCCAAGACTGGAATAACTCCCTCATCGGCCTCAACAAAAGGTTGAGATCACTCATCAAATCCTCTAAATCTAGCTATGAAAACAGAATTGCAGCAGATAGGAAAGACAAACACAAAGGCTTAAACAGTTATGTGAATAATCTTCACCCCAATACCCAGATGTGCTCTGAGCTACTGCACAATGGTTCCTCCTGTACTGAGCCAACAGATATTGCCAATATACTGGCCAACAGATTCAGTGCCAACCTGACCCCTCTCACCCCTCCAAAGAACCAAACACAACACCAGTAGATTGCCAGTCACCCAGTATTACTGCTGCATTGGTTAAAATAGCACTGTCCAAGGCCAGGAATCCATCTTCTATGGGACATGAAAATACCCCTGGCTGTGTTGTACATGAACTACAGAGTGACCTGGCACCACACCTGTGTGCCCTGTTCAATCACAGCCTCACCTCAGCCTTTGTCCCCACCAAATGGCGCACTGATACAATCATCCCTCTCCACAAAGTAGGAGTGACTACAGACCCTGGGAACTATCATTCCATTAGCCTAACGAGCTTCATATGCAACACTTGGAACACATCATCATGGACCTACTAACCAAGGATATACGGGATCTCCAAAGTCTGGATCCCACACAGCTTGGTTTTGTGGAGGGTAGATCATGCCTGCTGAACCTGGTCAACTTCTTTGAGTCAGTCACCAGAGATGTGGATGATGTCAAGGTGGTCATACAGCCTACCTTGATCTGGCCAAGGCCTTTGATACCATTCGCCACTCTGGAATCATAGAAAACCCACTAATGTAGGCATCAACCCCTATATCACTAGGTGGGCTGCAAAGTGACTCACAGATAGACCCTCGGTTTGAAAGTAGCTGACTACAAATCAGACTGGTGACCAGTCATGAGTGGGGTCCCACAGTGTTCGGTCCCGGGTCCTCCCCTGTTTGGTATCTACTTCTCTGAAGTGCAGGCCATCACAAGGGTACTCTGGTTGACAAAGTTTGCAGATGATTGCATGTTGGGAGCTATTAATAACTACCCAAGTGATGTTGACATCCAGCAGAAAGGCCTCACTGAGACCAACGTATGCTGCCAGAAGCATGGCCTGAAGCTCAATGGCCAAATATGTGTCAGCATCCCCTTTGGGCACAACTCAGTTCCCAAAAATCACCACATCGATGGTAGTTCACTGAACATGGAAGGCATTATAAGAGATCTGTGAACACAGGTTGACAGCAACCTCCTTATGGACCACCACATTGCCACTGTGGGCAGACAGTCCTTCTATGTGGCACATCTTATTACTAAGGGTTTTGCATCCAGGAAGAAAGAGGTCATTGTCTTCCTCTACTCTTCCCATATTAGGCCAGTCATCGAGTACAATGCCCCATTTGGCATGTACCTCACTAGACACCTACAACAACTGGAGAGGCCGCAAAAGTACCTCACAAAGAGGATCCCAGGCCTTAGACACTTGTCCTATATGGACAGACTCAAAAAACTCTAACTACTCTCTGTCTCATATCGCCTACTTAGAGGCAATCTCCACTTGACTTACAAAGCCATGTGTGACCCAGATCTGTTAGAAATGCTACATCTAAAAAAATTCCAATCCCTCCTCACCACACACTCCAGACACCTCATCCTCAGTACCACAATCAACAGAACATGCTGTAGGGACAGGTTCATAACCCAGAGACTGCCCATGCTATGGAATAGATTTCCCATACATGTCAAGCAGAGCACCTCACTGGCCCTCTTCAAGAAAAATCTATGAATGATGGGAGATATATAAATATGTATATATATATATATATATATATATATATATATATATATATATATATATATATATGGGTCTACTTCGTAAGAACGAAAGACCACAACACCAAAACCCACAACACTGAGACCAGAATCACGAAACCCCGGAACACCGAAAACTGCGCAACTGCAAAACACACACAAACACACACACAACTGCCCCAAACTACCAAACACACAACCCTACACTAGAGATAGACAGGGGGGCAAGCCCCCCTGCACCCCCCACACCCCCTACTTTAATATTCTAACTCTGAGATCGCACAAACTGACACACAATGCAAACTCACACCCACACATTACAGTCCCTCACACACACACACACCACAGTCACAACACACACTTATACACAGCAATACCCCTCACAAATACACTTACACATACATACTTATCTACAGTGAAACACCAACAGCACTAAATCAAAATCCCGTAATATCGGGATTTTGAATTTCGTGCTTTTCGGTATTCCAGGGTTTCGTCCTTCTGATCTCGGTGATGTGGGATTCGGTGTTGTGGTATTTCGTTCTAACGAAGTAGACCCATATATATATATATATATATATATATATATATATATATATATATATATATATATATATATATATATATATATATATAGATAGATAGATAGATATAGATATATATTGCCCACACGCCCCATTAAAGAAACCACCATAAAGAACTTCTCCAAAGCCAACTTCATGCTTCTTCAGAAGTGGCGAACTTCATGACAACCAACCCATGCAGATGGAAAATAAAAGTACGACTGCTGAATATTACATCAATGCACTGTATGAACACATACACAAGTGCATGGATCGTGCCATCCCAAATAGAACCAAGATGCTCTCCTCCCAGTAAAGGAAACCAATCTGGTGGTCCCCTGCCATAAAGAAACTACAACAGAAGGAAGACGTTGCAAAAAAGTAGTAAACTCCCATGATTGTAAGAACTCCCTTATCAGCCTCAGTAAGAAGCTGAGATCCCTCATAAAATCCACCAAAGCTAGTTACAAAAACAAAACTGCAACTGATTCTAAAGACAATCACAAAGCATTCTATAGCTATGTCAAGAATCTCAATGACAGCACTCAGATCTGCTTTGAGTTACAGCACAATGGCAGTAAATATACAGAACCAACTGATAATGCCAACATCCTGGCAGATAGGTTCAGCGCTAACTCTACCCCCCTCTCACCCACTAAATGGCCCATCTCAATGCTGGATGAATGTAAAGCCCCTGTAATCTTGGCCACACAGGTAATAACCACACTCTCCAAAGCCAAGAATACAGCGTTCATTGGACCAGACAACATCCCAGGCTGTGCTCAGCACAAACAACAGAAAGAGCTGGCATCCTACCTAAGTACCATCTTCAATCATAGCCTCACTTCAGGCTTTGTGAATGGCACACAGTGACAGTTATCTCACTCCACAAGGGGGGGAGCCACCACAGATGCTGGGCACCACTGCCCCATAAGCCTGGGAAGCCTGATCTGCAAGGCCATGTAGCGTATCATCATGGAACTTACAAACAATGACATAGGTAACCTCCAAACTGTGGACGCCACCCAGTTTAGGTCTGTGAAAGGTACAACATGTCACTTAAACCTGATTGACTTCTTTGAAGCAGTCACCAGAGACAAGGACAAGGCCAAGGTGGTTCACACAGCCTACCTAAACCTTGCCAAGGCCTTCGACAGCATCCCCCACTCCGGAATTACAGATAAACTCACTAAACTAGGCATAAATACCTATGTCTCAAGATGGGTTGCCAAATGGCTTACAGACAGAACCCACACTGTGAATGTAGCAGACTCTAAATCTTACTCCAGACCAGTAACAAGTGGAGTACAACAGGGTTCAGTCATTGGTCCTCTCCTGTTTGGCATCTACTTCTCTGAAGTTCAGGCTAACACAGAGTGTCTATGGCTAACAAAGTTTACAGACGACTGCAAATTGGGAGCCATTATTGAATCCCGTAAAGATGTGGAAGTCTACAAAAGGGCCTCACTGAGACAGATGCCTGGTGTCAAAGCCATGGGCTCAAACTCAATGTCAAATAATGCATTGTCATCCCCTTTGGGTAAAAGTCTGTGCCCATGAACTGCCACATAGCTGCCAGTGCACTGAAAGTGTGATAAGAGACCTAGGTACACAGGTGGTTAGCAGTCTCTCCTTTGATAACCACATTGCCACAGTACTCAGGAAATCCTTCTGTGGCACATCACATCACAACAGGTGTCTCATCCAGAAAAAAGATCATTGTTGCTCTACTCATCCCTCATTAGACCTATTATACAGTATAAAGGCTTGTTTGGTATGTACCTCACAAAACATCTACAACTGGAAAGACCACAGACTTACCTCACAAAGAGAATCACTGGCCTCAAACAGATGCCCTACGCAAACTGTCTCAAAATACACCAGCTTTAATACATTGCATATCACCTTCTCAGAGCTGATCTCTGCCTAACATACAAACGCATGTCAAACCCATAGCTGTTGGACATGCTACACATAAAGAAATCCCAGTCCCTCCAAAACACATGCTCCAGGGAGCTAAACTTTGTCACCACAGTAGAAAGAACATGCTGGAGGGATAGATTACTGTCCATAACACTTCCCAAACTCTGGAACAAACTACCCATTTATGTGAAACAGAGCTCCTCATTAGCCCACTTTAAGATAAATATTGACATTTGGATGGTAAATAGGAACTCAACCCCGTGATTCGCTTCTGTGTGTCTGCTCAAGAGGGGCACAGGAAATTGTTTGTCTTGGGTGACGAAAGCCAGGGAATCTTGTTGGCTAGACTTATATAGACCCTAGGGCCAATAGCCTAGTATCTACCTATGAACATATACATATATATATATATATATATATATATATATATATATATATATATATATATATGTATATATACGTATGTAGTCATATAACATGCAGTGCAGAAATAACTCAGAATTATACATATCAACCTCTTAGTGCAAGGCTAATGAACAAAGGCTGTACAAAGGGTGAGAAATGGGCCACATATTTGGACATAATCAGAATATTGCTGTCATAACGGAACAGTTATACAGCAACAGGGACTGTATCAAAAGAACTGTTTGAATGATATGAGGATGGGAATTGACATGTATGTCAGTCTTCACTGACATAAATCCTTGCATCATAACAGTGTTACCCAGAGAAATGCAAATAAACTGTGGAACAGAAACAAAGTATGGGCCAATCACCTGGACAGTCTTCAAACAGCCTAGCAGTGGAGAGGTATGCTCACAACCCTTTAGTGCAATGAATCTGGAACCAGCCAGACAAAGTGGGGGGACAAAGGCATGACAATAGTGACATATCTAAATGATGTGAGTAGATCAGCTGAGAAGGTTGTTGTAGTAACACTGTTCCTGCTAACCTATATTGACAGAAATATCACCGTAGTGCATTTTAGAGTTAATGTCCAGAAGCCAAAAAAAAGAACCACCTTAGATACAAGCATACATAATCTGAGGATTGTGCTACTGTGCTGTGGAGATTCTATACATAACTATTGAAGGCATTGTGGTTGTCTTCACTATCTGCTGCAATCATGTTTTCATAGCTACCTTTACAGGATTTGATGAGAGATGTCAACCTTTGGTTGAGGCTGATAAGGGAGTATTTCCAGTCTTGGGACTTCACCTTATTCCGCATCAATTTCTTCCTTCTGTTGTAAAGTTTGTTTATGGCAGGGAACCACCAGATTGGCTTCCTTTTTTCTGAGGAGAGCATCTTGGTTGCATTGCATATGGCGAGATCTATGCATTTGTGTATGTGTTCGTACAGTGCATCGGTGTAAGATTCTGCAGTCATGCAACTAGTCCCCATCTGCATGGGTGCCATGCAGTTAGCCACCTCTGCTTGTAGGTGCTGACAGTTAGCTTTGGAGAAGATTTCATGGTGGTTACCTTTGTAGGCTGGTGGGAGGGATGTGGATTTCCAAGGTGATTAGTTTCTGTCAATATCTAACCAGGGAAGAGTTGACTATTGGTGTAGAGCAATGTTCGCCCATGTTAGTAAAGACCAGGTCGAGGATGTTGCTATCTTTAATAGGAGTAAGAATGACCATGTCTAGGGCATTGGAATTAATGAATTCCAGAAAACATTAGCCAAGTGTATTGGTGCATGAGTAGTTTTTCCAGTTAATGGTGGAGTAGTTGATGTCGGCCAGTATGAGAGTGGTGGGTTGGAACCTAATATTCACCAGGGTGCTTAGGAATGGAGAGTGTGAGTCTTGGGCCATGTTTGTGGACCTACAGCAGGCTATGACCTATAATGCTGTCTTACCCAATGTTAGCTCCACCTGAAGTATCTCAGATGCATTGTGTTGTGATAACAGTCTGTAGGTGTGTGCATTCTTTTGAATATTGAAACACCACCACCTTTGTAGCTTCGGTCCAAGTTCTGGGCCAGGTGTGGAATGAGTGATAGCCTGGTAGTGCAGGTGTGCTTCATGCTGCCTTGAACCAGTTCTCAGTTACAGCACAAATGTCAATGTTCCCCAGTTTAAGGACTGATTTGAGCGAGTGCATTTTGAAATGTAAACTGCCAGTGTTGAGCAACATAATCCTCAGATTACATTTGTTTGTAGCTGTTTCAGTGGTAATGTGGTCTTTAGAATGCTGCATAAAAAGCCAGTATAGGGGTAGTATCTGGAAGCCCAGGAGTGACAGAAGCAGGCCATCTCTGGCAAAGGTTCACAGTCTGTCAAACATGTCATCCTATGCAAACAGATAGTGGATCCCCTTAAAATGATACCATGTAGCCAATTGTTGAAATCAATCATTTTTAGCTTGTACTGTGGTATCATTCTGTGTGATGGTAGGATGCTGCTCAGGGCTAGAGTCATTCCTGTCTGAGCTACATAGTCGGAGAGCTCCTTCATGTCTTTTTCCATATAGTCCAGGGAGGTACATCTCAGGTTATTCACACCCACATGTACAATGACAGAGTCATATGTGTGCCTGTTGTTGAGGGACCTCAGTGTGTGTGTTATGTGGCAGATCCTGGTACCTGACAGGCAGCTGACTATCGCTTTCTCCTTTTTCAACCTAGTGAATGGGACATCACTGTTTCTCACTATCAAGTGAACTATGCCTTGTGTTTTGGCCATGCTGTTTTGCCTTAGGCACTTTGGTTGACTGGCACACTGTTTAGGAGACATATGTGTCTTGTGATTAGTGTTGCGTGGTGGTGGAGTGCATGTCTGCCTTGGACGTCTCTGCTGTTTGTGGAGCTTTTTATTGAGAGCCTTCACAAAGGTGGGTGTGGGGTTTGTCTTTTTATATGAAGACAGTGCTGGTGTATGTTCTGGAGGACTATGTGTTCCATGTAGTGTGGTGCAAGTGTTGAGCATCTTCTCTTGACCAACTATTTTTGGTTTTGGCTGGAGAGTGTGTGGCTTCCAATTTTGATATATAACTGTATCTCTTGCAAGTCTGAGTGTAGAGAGGTAAGAGGTGAGGGTTGTCAGTGTTCATGAGGCAGTTGCAACATTGCCTCAGGATGGCCAAGTTTAACAGGTTAATAGGTGAAAGCACAGGGAACTGACCTCTAGACATGCCTGGAGGGGTGGCCATTAATAATAATTACTGGAGCTGTTTCCTCGTATAACACTTAGTGCTGTTAGCACTTTTGTGTGCTAAAATACTTGCTACAAGATGTCTGGTAAAGTTCTAAAGTAATCAGCTATTGAAAGTGGAGGAGAGGAGAGAACTAGCATATCTAAGTGACAAATTGAGGAGCAGACTTGGGCAACACTCAGAAGCTAACATACAGTCCTGGATACAGCAAATCTGTATCTGGACTAGACTAGTTACAGGAAGGGTAACTAATTAGTACTATTTTAATAGCCAAATGTCTGGTATATTATGTTTGTCTCCATGGTAGTGTAGCTGGTGCATAATGGATGTGTGAGGGCATATCACATGTGCAACCACCCATGTATACACGTGTCCCATACAGTAGACTCACACCCCTTGCTACTGTAATGACAGCACATATAGGCATGTTATATAAAGAAAATAATATACACCTGGCCTGCAACAAAATGTACAACCCTTGCAGGTCTTGAACCCAGAAACCTGCACACAATAGTCAAAGCATACAACCACTAAGCCATCTGATCTGTACTATTTTATGATGTTTTCAACCATAGCATGCAGTGCAGTCAGTTTATCCTAGGGAAGGAAGACTGTAGAATCAGTAATGATGTAGTTGTCAATAACTTGCAGCACTGTCAGAGCCAAGAGAACCTTAGTACAATTCTGGAACATGACAGATGAAGTTGAGGGACCAGTGTCTGGACATACAAACACATTGGTAATGATACAAAGGGACCCATGCCATTGACGTGCTGCCCCCCACACAGTACATCTAATAAGTACACAGTACAGTGCTACAAATTCAGGATTGGCCATACACAATGGCCAGACATATACTGACCTCTTAGCAATATAACTAAAATGACCGAAGATAGTAAAACAGCAGACAACCAGCCATCAATACATACAAATGTTTTAATGTTTTTTGCCATCAAGTATTACATTACAAAACATATTTGCCTTAAATACAGGAAGCAATTGATTATGTATGTTCTTAAACAGCCTCCATTTACGCTCCTCAGTTGACCCCCTAGGGGATACAGTATCAAATGATACAATGTAAATTGATTCTTCACATAAAAATGGTTCTGTTATAAGTGTTCGATCAAACTAGGAAACAGACCTTTTCCAGAAAAGTGCATTGTAACCCACTACAGTCCCCATGGTGAAATGTATATACATTTGTCCATGTAATAACTAATATGTCTCACATGTTCTAACAGGCTGATTCTAAGGCATGTTCTACTATTCTGCAGACCCACCTCTTGACTGCACAGGGTTCTACATGCTGTCTAGCCTTTGCACTCATATGTATGCCACCTGCCTCACTTGATGTGTCTTGTTCCACACAATCACTGGGATGATAGCAGGAATGTCAGCACTACATATCTATCAGCATTCTACTGCATGGCAACTGGACAAAGCCTGTCAAATAAGTGGAGGACAGAGATCCAAACACAGGGCCATGTTTGAAATATTGCTGTTATACACTGAAAAAGTTTCTGGTGTTACAGGGTTGGTTGCAACATCTCTATTCTTAGGGATATGAAGTCTGAAACACACGTGGATGTTGCTATTTACTGGCAGTAATGACCAGAGTATGCCACTGATTTTCCAAGGACAACACCTGTCTGAGTAGCACACCAAACATAACAGGCAAACCTATGGCCATTATGTGAATAGGCCTACAGTTCAGAGCTATGCAGACACATAACTTTGTCAGACTGACATCCATGCAGAAGTAGTATGTACACACAAAGCCCATAAAATTAGCAGTATTCACACCATATAACAGCAATACTCACATTCGGTCCTTAATTCGCTAACCTTCTCAACCATTTATTTGGCCTGTCTCCACAAGTCTTGTTGTAAGAGTTATTCCCACCTGCTGTGTGTAACACTCAGTAGCCATACAGCTCCAGGATGTGTTCCTCACAGCCAAGGCAAAGGAACAACACACCCACATTAAGTACTCAATTATAGGAGTGTGTTGCCATGACATTGGCTATTGGAAGAACTACCCAGCTGCTCTGCATGCAATTAGCAAGTGGGGAACACCAATTGGTGCACAAGCCATCACCTGGTCAAGAGCATTACCTACAAAGGGCATGCACAGACACCTATTCCAAACATATGTCTATCAGTACACCACACTGAGAAACAAAAAGACGTGGAGCAACCTTCTGATACAACCCAGTGTGAAATAATAAAAAGATATGTGAAACAAGTTAGCATGTAAGTGAATGTAGTATGTGTTTTCTAATAATGGGAAATAGGATTTTGAAAGATATATGTCTGAGCAAGACTTGCTGTAGTGATGCCCTGCTAAACAGCACCTATGGCCGTAGCATCTGCTTCTCTCTGCTGTGACATAGAACACAGCTCAGGACCCTAACTCACCCCAGGAAAGGACAGCTCAAATATGACAAACACTGGAGTGTCTGTCAAACACTACTGACTGTGCCACTGCTAGGCCAGCTACAGGGATATTGTACATATCCATATGCTACCTGTGAATATGAGTAAGATACACAGTTGTCATGTAAATCTAAGAGAATTATATAGTGTGTATACTCCTTCCATAGCCAGAGAACAGGCAAATTCCACACATGCGGATGGACAGGGGTGCTCATAGATGGACTGCTGCCCATCATGGCCCTGCCACAAGTGCCACAGCAGGTGTCACCAGACACATATTTTGGGCTGTCATGGAGGCACAGGCATGTGTCACATCTAACACTGGACATATTCTCAAGGTCACAAATGCAACTCTTCATGCTATGCGTGACAACATCCTTGATCTTGGAGATGCCCACTGTTATTATGCTGAGGCCATAGATAGACGGTTGGGTGAGATGGTGGCAATTGTCGACTGTGGGATGTCTGTGCCACAAAATGTGATGGAAGTTAAGCATCAGCCACATGGATATAGCTGTAAAACTGTAAACTATGGCCACATTTGTCACTCAAACACACACACAGTCAGAATACTGATCTCATACACACAAATATACACACTTTGCATGACTGAGATTAGAGCTACTACCTACCTAGGTCTTGCTATTCAAGTGCTCTGCATTTATTGCACATGCCATAGAGAAAGTAGGGTGAAGTATGCTCCACAGTTCCTCTAAGGTGAACAACATCCACTGGCCTTGCACAGTATGGCAATGGAAGATATCCTGGGTGAGAATGGCCAGGAAATACTATTAGCTACTGAAATATACACAATGACCAACACAGATACAGCCATACACACATTTACCACACCTGAGGTTACCATTCCTGTCTATCTCATCATTCAGTCCATACTGTTACAGGGTTTTGGCACACAGCACATGCCTTATTGGGCTGAAGAGTGTCATCAGTTATCTGTATGGTCGATGGTGACAGCAGGCCTCATACAGTGGACCTTGGGACATGTACTGGGGGTTCCATGGTGTAAAAATATTGCACCCCACCCACATTGGATATAGTACTCACTCATACCCATAATAATGTTATGACAAACGCACAATCACACATTTACCAGGAATGAGATTCAAACCTTTGCCTGCCTGTTTAATTATTGCTATTACACTGATATGCATTTATCACATGTGCCACAGAGCTAGTAGGGTGAAGATTGTTTCATGGCACTCCTAAGGTGAGCAACATCACCATCCCTTGTAATGTATGGCAATGTGCAGTGTATTTGGAGAATGGGGCCTCAGAATGTTGTCTCCTACAAAAAAAGGAAGCCAATCTGGTGGTCCCCTGCCTTAAACAAACTGTACAACAGAAGGAAGAAATTGTTGCAAAAGAGAGTAAAATCCCATAAGTGGAGGAGCTCCCTAGTCAGCCTCAGTAAGAAGCTGAGATCCCTTATAAGATCCTCCAAAGCTAGCTACGAAAACAAAATTGCCCCTAAATCCAAGGACAACCACAAACCATTCTATAGCTATGTCAAGAATCTAGATGGCAACACCCAGATCAGCTCTGAGTTACAGCACAAAGGCATGAAAATTACAGACCCAACTGATATTGCCAACATCCTGGCAGATAGGTTCACTGCTAACTTTACCCCCCTCTCACCTCCTAAAGGGCCCATATTTATACAGGATGAATGCAGAGTCCCTGTAATCACAACTATGCAGGTAAAAGCTGCACTCTCTAAAGCCAAAAATACAGCATCCATGGGACCGGACAACATCCCAGGCTGCATTTTACACGAACTTCAGAACAAACTGCCTCCCCACTTAAGCACCATGTTCAATAATAGCCTCACATCAGGCTTTGTGCCCACTGAATGGAACACAGCAACAGTTATCCCACTCCACAAAGGGGGAGCCACCACTGATCCCGGGAACTATCGACCTATTAGCCTAACGAGCCTGGTCTGCAAGGCCTTGGAACGTAACATCATGGAACTCATAAACAAAGACATTGGTAACCTACAAACTTTGGATCCCACCCAGTTTGGGTTTGTGAAAGGCAGATCATGCCTCCTGAACCTGATCAACTTCTTTGAGGCAGTCATCAAAGCTGTGGATGAGGGTAAGGTGGTTCACACAGCCTATCTTGACCTTGCCAAGGCTTTCAACACCTTTCCCCATCCTGGAATTATAGCTAAACTCACTAAACTAGGTATAAATCCCTACGTCCCAAGATGTGTTGCCAACTGGCTCACCGACAGAACCCACACTGTAAAAGTTGTAGACTCCAAATCTGACCTCAAAGCAGTGACAAGTGGAGTACCACAGGGTTCCGTCCTGGGACCTCTCCTGTTTGGTATCTACTTCTCTGAAGTACAGGCTAACACAGAAGGCCTCTGGCTAACGAAGTTTACAGATGACTGCAAACTAGGAGCCATAGTCAAGTCCCCAAATGATGTGGACATCCTACAGAAGGGCCTCACTGAGACAGATGCCTGGTGTCAGAGCCATGGCCTCAAGCTCAATACCAAAAAGTGCAGTGTCATCCCCTTTGGTAAAAACTCTGTACCCATGAACTACCACATAGGCAGCAATTTACTTAACACCGAATGTGTGATAAGAGACCTTGAGACCCAGGTGGACAGTAGAATCTCCTTTGATAGTCACATCACCACAGTAGTCAGGAAATCCTTCTACATGGCACACCTCATCATAAAAGGGTTCTCATCCAGGAAAAAAGAGGTCATTGTTCCCCTCTACTCAACACTCATTAGACCCATTATAGAGTGCAATGCCCCTTTTGGAATGTACCTCACAAGACATCTGAAGCAGTTGGAAAGGCCACAGAAGTACCTCACAAAGAGGATTACTGGCCTCAAACAAATGCCCTACACTGACCACCTCAAAAAACTCCAGCTTTACTCCGTAGCATATTGCCTACTTCGAGTTGATCTCTGCCTAACATATAAAACTATGTCAAATCCAGAGCTGTTGGACATGCTACACCTAAAGAAATCCCAATCCCTTCAAGCTACACGCTCTAGGGATGTAAACCTTGCCACCACAATAAATAGGACACTCTGGAGGGATAGATTCCTGTCCCAAAATCTTCATATACTCTGGAACAAGCTACCCATCTATGTCAAGCAAAGTTCTTCATTAGCACACTTCAAGAAAAATCTTGATGAGTGGATGGGAAATAGGAAATATACCCTAGGGATCACTTCTGTGTCTCTGCTTAACAGTGGCACAGGAAAATAACTTTCTTGGGTGGCGTAAGCCATGGATCCTTGTTGGCTATGCTTATATAGGCCCTTGGGCCAATAGCCTAGTACCTACCTATGAACCTATATACACACTCACACACACTTGCAAACACACACACACACACACACACACACACACACACACACACACACACACACACACACACACACACACACACACACACACACACACACACACACACGCACACACACGCACACACGCGCACACACGCGCACACACACACACACACACACACACACACACACACACATATTTACATATGCCAGGACTCAGAGGGTAAACCACACCTGTCTACTCATTGGTAGAACAGTGTTATGCTAGTATTGCAAGCTTAAGGTAGTCCATAGGGTGAAGGGTGTCACAACGTACCTTTACAGTGCAGTACAGCAGCAGCCCTTTCTAAGTATAGCAATGAGGGGTATAGTGGGTGAGAAGGTACTCAAAGTACTTTCAACTACAAGTGTACAAACTCCCAAACACTGTTATACTCAGTAATGCACACAGACACATTTGCCAGTACTGAGGTCCATTGGTGCAGGTGTCCCTGAGTGTGTACCAGGCTAATGTCCATGGAGATATGAGAAGAGTAGGGCATGTGAGTACACTAGTATCATGGCACCTGACATTTGTCAGTATGCCATTTATCAACTACTGCCACTTGAGTGATCCCCAGGGAGACAGTTATATTCACCATCCACTCATCTGAATTTCTCTTGAAGAGGGCCAGTGAGGTGCTTTGACTGACATGTATGCAACATATATCACATAATGTGGCCAGTGTCTGGGTTATGGACCTGTCCCCAAGCATGTTCTGTTGAATGTGGTAATGCGGTTGAAGTATCCATGGCATGTGGTGCATACAGATTGGGGTTTCCTAGCTGTGGCATTTGCAACACAGCTGGGCAGACATGGCATTGTCATTCAAGCATGGATTGCCTGTAAGTAGCCAAGATGTGACCGGGAAGATTTGGAGGTTTTGGGCTCTTTCCATATCAGGCAGTTGTTTCATGCCTAGGGTCGTACATGTCAGGTACACTTGCAGCCTACCCAGTTGTTGAAGGTGTCTACTGAGTTACATGGCAAATGGGCCATTGGACCTGCTGATTGGCCTAATGAGCTGGGAGTAGAGGGAGACATTGACCTCTTCATTCCTGGATGACACACCCTTAGTTTTGCAAGGTGCCACATGGAAAGACTTTCTGTCCACAGTGGCAGTGTGGTGGTCAGAAGAGAGGTTGCTGTCAAGCTGTGTTCACAGACCTCCTATAAGGACATCTGTCTCCATTGAACTACCACCGATGTGGTCATTTGTCGACAACACATTGATTCAACAGGGGATTAGGATACATTTCTTGACTTTGAGACTAAGGCCAGTGTTCTCACAACAGTTGGAGGTGTCAGTGGTGACTTTATGCAGGATGTTAACATAATCTGGGGATGTAAACAGTGCCTCCAATTAGCAATTGTCTGCAAACATTGTTAACCACAGTTCATTCCTGCTGGGCTGGATATCAGAGCCACACAGAACACACAAGACTGGATACAGGACGAGAACCTCTGGTACTCCACACATGACTGTTTGGCAGTCTGACACCACTCACGACTGTTTAGCAGTCTGACATGGAGTCCACTGCTTTCACACTGTGAGATCCATCTGTGGGCTCGTTTGCAGACACTTAGTGACATAGGGATTAATGAATAGATGAGTGTGTTTGCCTATGATTCCTATGTGTGGAATTCTATCACAGGACTACAAGGGCCACATATCTTGTTTTGCACTCCATATTGTTCTATAGTAATATCACATGACAAGCAGATTACAGGACTGAAGACTGTCCGCAGCAACCACAAAAGTGGGCCCTGTACAGTGGACATTTGGTAGTAGTGATAAAGGAGGGGAAAGGAAGTGTAGTAAGTGCCAATGGCCTCAAAATCATGTTGCTACAGACACTCTCACACAAACAATCACACTTTTACATTTGCCAGGAACAAGATCAGAACTCCTTCCTAACTAGTTTACTACACTACATTATTACACATTTATCAGACACATCACAAAGCTTACATATTTGAGAGCTGTCCAAAGGTATTTTTAAAGGTGAGTGATATCAGCAGCAGTGATAAAGGAGGAGAAAAGAAAGTGTAGTAAGTGCCAATGGCCTTAAAATCATGCCTCTGCAACTACAGACACTCTCACACAAATAAACACAGTTTTACATTTGCCAGGACTAAGATTAAAACTCCTACCTAACTAATTTACTGCACTATAGTATTAAACATTTATCAGACACACCACAAAGCTTACATATTTGAGAGCTATCCAAAGGTATCTTTAAAGGTGAGTGACATCAGCAGCAGTGATAAAAGAAGGGAAAGGGAAGTGTAGTAAGTGCCAATGGCCTCAAAATCATGTCTCTACAACTACAGGCACTTTCACACAAACAAACTTTTACATTTGCCAGGACCAAGATTAGAACTCCTACTTAACTGCACCTTAGTATTACGGGTCTATATTACCAGAGCAAAACTCCTTTTGAGCAAATACCAAAACACCAACATGAATTGCGTGAACTGCAAGAATACTGAATGCACTAAACCATGAAATTTTCAATCTTGAACTGTCATAGTCGGCCAACCCCACCACCCGCTACACTCTACCTACCCAAACAAAATAAATAAACCACATACATACACTAACCAAACCCTACTTCTAACCCTAAAGTAAAGCAACAAAACCCTACTTCTAACCCTACACTAAACCCCACATACACAACTATCTATGCACTATCCTTAACCCCTCCTTAAATCTAAGGTCCGTAACTACTGCAAACTTCCCCTATGAAAATATAAACAAACAAAATAAATAATCCACATACATAAATTTACCAAAACCCTACTCCTAACCCTACACTAAATCTTACATACATTAACTATCTATGCACTTACCTTAACCCGCACTCTAATCCTAAGGTCCATAACTATCACACACTTACCTTATGGAGCTATACCACAGACAGACCAACCATGGTAATTTGACATTTCTAAATTCGCAGTTTTGGACGTTCACTGTAATGCCGGTTCGCGCAATACGTGTCGACGTTTACGGATTCGCTTAAATGGACTTTCGCTCTCAGAATAGGGAACCAGTATTACACATTTATCAGACACACCACAAACCTTACATAGTTGAGAGCTGTCCAAAGGTATCTTTAAAGGTGAGTGACAACAGCATCAGTGATAAAGAAAGACAATGTAAAATGGAGTCAGTGGGAATGGCCTCAAAATCATTCACCTACAAACTCACACAAACAGACACACCTTTTCATTTGACAGGACTGTGATTAGGATAGCTACATAAATAGTTATTGGTACTCTACTGTTACAGAGTTATCACAAGCACAACAGAGCCTATACGGCTGAGGGCTAACAAAAGGAATTTGTACACTGACTGACTGCAGCACATGTTCTGATATTAGGTAATGGGATATGTACTGGGTGGGGATGGAGTAAAACATTAATTATTTCACACACACACACACACACACACACACACACACACACACACACACACACACACACACACACACACACACAAAACACACTTGCCAGGACCAAGATTCATAACCCTGCCTATCTACTTATTTGTTTTAGTAAGTTATGCATTTATCAAACACACTATTGAGCTTACAGATCTGAGACATGTCCAAAGGTACATCTAAGGTGACATACATCAGCAGATAGTATAGAGTGGGAGTATGGGATGTGTACTGGCTGGGAAAGGCTTCATAATGGTACTGTGTCTCTCACTGTCTGTCTCTCTTTCCCATGTGTATGTGTGTGTGTATGTTTGAATTATTGTAGCATGTTGGCCTTAGATATGTGTCTGCATCACATAAAACAGATGGAGATTTACCACATATCTGCCACCTACAGCTGGCTGTGGGTTTTCCTGTCCATTGTGTGTGTGTGTGTGTGTGTGTGTGTGTGTGTGTGTGTGTGTGTGTGTGTGTGTGTGTGTGTGTGTGTGAAGACCAAACAATTTACATTTTGGTGTTTGTGCACAGACAGCTGCAGATAACAGATATCTATGGTCCACTGTGGTGTCAGACATGTGCTTTATTTCTAAGTGTAGGACCATGCCCAGTATGACCTTCTATATTGCTTGTGGGAATCCATTCCAAGGAGAGTTGTACTCCAGTCCAGGGTTTTGTGTGCTACAGCTACATCTAGCAAGATTTTTTTGCAGGATATCTATAGATGAGTTGCCAATATAGAGACACAATTGGTCCTAACATGAGGGGATACGATGTGCAACTAAGTTTCCTGTTACTGTCTGTGTTGCTTGTGTAACATGTTCTGTTTTAGCATAGATCTTTGGACATATGTACTGTTTTACAGTTTAATGTATTGTGTCATCACCTACTGACAGATATCATTGTTTGCTCACAGTTTACCAGGGAAATACGAGAGCAATGCAGCTGAGACAAATATTGTGAGCCAAAGACTAGACATTGTGGCACAGTCCTGCCATTGTGGAGGGGTGGCTACAGACACTTGAGTGATGGGCCAGTGTAAATGGTTCAGCACCCTGGTGCTATGGTGGCTGGGGATCCTCTTCTTGTGCATTTCTCAATTTGACTGAATGGCCATATCCTGTTGTGGGCATACCTCTCAGCTGTACAGATTTGGCCAGGTTATCCAAAGGCAGAACTCATATATCTGGTCAGTTTCCCTTCACGTTGTGGTTTACAAGAAGGTTTGTGGCTATGCATTCATGGGTTTGCAGTCAGAAGGAAGTATGAGCAGACATTTGAGTTTCAGACTTCACACACTCCATGATATCCATGCTTTTATGCCCTCCCCTCTGTAATTCTATCTTCTTCCTAACAGTATGGGAGCAATATCTCAGAAGTATTTCTATAGTATGACCTTTATCGCAGCAGTATTTATGTCTTGGTCCACAAATCTTGCACTAGGACATCGACAGGCATGCTACTGGCATTTGTCAGCATGGTTGTTAGTTAGGATCCTATGACATTCTGTATTATGGCACTATGGGTGAGCCATGGGCATTTGCCAGGGGCCTGTTGGCCACATGAGAGTGATGCAGGCCACTGCATTTTGTCACTTATACATTACCAGGCTGCAAGCCAGTGGATTCCCCTGGGGTGATATGGGCAAGTGGGTGAGGTGTTCCTGGCAATCCTTCTAGTTCATAGTAATGCATCAGTATGGATGTGTGCAGGGTGCTGCTTACGGCTAGGGACACACCTGCATAGGACACCATTTCAGCATGCTGCATCCTGTGTGTATTCCATAAAAGAAGTCTGCTGATTCTGTAATCATTCCCAACAGCAAGGATATGACTCATGAAATACCTGTGGCTGTTGGGGGGGGGGTGGACTGAGTGCATGTGTGATATGGAGGCTTATGGCACCTGACTCACAGATATGACTGGGATCTTCTCCTTCTCCTGCCTTGTATGTGGACATCAGCAGTGTCATCACTTTATGACTGTGGCTTTTGTGGGCTGCCAGTGATTGGGCAACAACTAGTATTCCATATTAGACGAATAACTAACATCATGCTAACTTCTATATTTAATTCCAAAGGTGTGTGCAGTTCAGAGTTACTTTCCAGGCACTGCATAGAGTACTTCCACCTGTGTACTGTTTCTATGTATGGACGGACCCCTGTTCATAGCCTGTCCAGCTTTCTGATACTGACACATATTGACATCTGGACAGTGAGTGTGTACAACTAGTAACATAGGTGTAGCTGGGAAGCAGATTGGTTGGCACTGCAGTTGTTGGAACATGGCTCTGTCAACCACAGTACTGTACCTAGGCCACTGAGACACAACATCCAGGACTATATGCTGTCCACTTCCAGGCAATATTAAACACTCACAAAAGACTGGCACACTGACCCCTGCATTATAGTGAACATACGCCAATTATCATGTTGATTGGGACAGTTCAGGCAATCTGTACTCCACTGATATTACTCTACAAACTTACATGTTACTGCCATTTATACATGGGGTTGGGAGGCACACCTGACAACTTTACACATTTGCACTGACAGCACTATTTCAGTTATACTCTGTTTGCTTCCATTTAGTATTGTATTGTGCTCTATCTTGCAGAATGGAGGCATATCAGTAAAGTACACAAGTTAGATTGTAATGGCATACATTTCAGTTTCAGACTTCTTACTCTTCAGAACTATACTGCAACTGCCAGACCTGTTGTAGTATGTCTGTGTAGGTCTGTAGGGAGGCTGTTCAGCATTGACAGCAGTTGTGGAGCTTTGCCCGATCTTTCTTTCCAGTCATCTACACCTGTCCTGCTGGGTGAGGCTGGGTGGTGGGTATGGGAATGCTCATTGACATCCATGTGTGTGACCTGTGGACACTCACAGTTAGTTGAGCCACCACATGTACTGCAGTGGGAGTTGTCACCTTGAGTACTACTGCCTAGTATGGGGACAACAGTATTTGTTATGTATTTCATGCTGTCCCATATAGCTGTCAGCTATCTGCTGCTATCCCATTTGGCCAACCAATTCCCTTGCATGCTTGCATCTATAGCATAGCTATAACTATCAGAACATACTACTCCATTCAGTAATTGATAGTAAGGGTGACTAACCTTGTGCCTGGGATGGTATTGAGGATGATGCTGGAGGGCTGACTATGTGGGACGCATGCAGTACACGCCCTATACATGGTATAGTACAGGTAGTGTCATGTTTGGCATCCTTTTTAATGTATGTGCGAGGCAGAGAGTAGTATCAGTCCCTGAGTCCCTACAGTGTCAGTGTGTGTGCTATGCATTGCCTCTTTGCCAAGGCATAGGCATACTAGGCATGCCTGTGTCTGCCTCTAGGGGCAGGCTCAGGAAGTTCCTCCTCCAAGTCTCTCTGTGCCTGTGGTGACCTTGGCAATGGTGGGGGGGGGTGGCCCCTCCCCATGTTGTTCCTGTTGCAGCTGTTTCCACAGAATCATATTGTGTAGCATGCCACATACTATGAACATTTGTCCACATGTAGCTGGAGAGTACTGCAAGGCTCCACCGGATATGTCAAGGCAGTGGAACTGGAACCGTGACTTGAGCATCCCAAACACACACTCTGTAATGATCCTGTTTGTGCATGTGCCTCATTATGGCATTCTTTGTTCGGGGGTGTGTGCATTTCTGATGGGTGTCATCAGCCACAACTCCAGTGCATAGCCAGCATCCCCAACTAGATGGCCAATTGGGATATCCCCCCTGGCAACCCCCTGATACAGCTTTGAGGAATGCCAGATGTGGGAGTCGTGATAGCTTCCAGGGCTGCCAGCACACACTTGCATGATAATGCCCTGGGCATCACACACAACCTGGCAGTTGATGGAGGAGAAGCCCTTGTGGTTGATATAGACAATACCATGCTCACCGGGTGGTGCTTTGAAGTGGATGTGCTCGGATGGATTCCCCTCTGTTCTGGATGTGAGGCAAGGCCGGCACAGCTCCACAATTTGCTGAAATATGTCCCTGTCCACCCTGTAATGCTCTACAATCTCCAGGTCATGTAGCCCCTGATAGGTCACCCTGGGTCTGAACACTTTCCTCCTCCTCCTGGGTCTGCGACGGTTGGCAGCATTATCCTCCTCACCTCCGTCAGCCTCCAGCACACAGTGATGTATCCAAGCAATGGCAGCCCCTAGCATTTTGTCAGTTTAAGTTCCCAGGTTTACTCCAAAGGTGCAGAGTTTGTGGGGAAATGCAGACTTAGGGGTGTTTCCATACTTTATAGTGGTGTGATGCTACTGCCTGTCAGATTGGCTGTTTCTGATTCATTCCAGATGCTAGTTTACTTGCTCATGGCTTGGATTTAGCCACTGTGAGTGTTAGAAACATTAGTGGTGATTTGTGGATGATTGCCTTTATTCTGCTGTTGTCCTTTTTGTAATTAATTTTTACTTGCATCTCCCATTTACAATTCTGCAGCTACCTGCCAGCTGTATTATATTTGCAGAGCCCATTTTGACTTGCAAAACTCCCATAGTACTGATTTCTAAATCAGTTCACCTTTATTTTGTGCTGTTGCCCTTTAATTCTATTTTACATGTCCTCCCATCTTCAGCTCTGCAGCCACCTGTCAGCTGTATTATTGAGTGCTTTCATTGGCCAATTGTGGGTTGCACACTCCCATATTGCTGATTTGTACAGCATTTCCCTTGATCTGATACTTCCTTTGCCTTTTCCTTCTACCCTTCCTCTTTCAGCCTGTTGGTAGTGTAAACTGCAAGATATGTCCCTCCCCTGCATGTGCACACTGTCTTCAGTTAATAGAGTATGAGTGCATGAGCCTCAGACACAACTCCTCTCCTGGCTGTGCTTAGCTAAGCAGACACCAGCCAACAGGGCTCCAATGTGCTTCCAGCAAGCATGACACACCCCCTTTTCATGTTCCTTGCTCCTCCTGCCTACATAATGGTGTTAGAGCACCTACATGGTTAGATGCAGTCTGACACAGAAATTTTCCTGTTCAAACTGTGATTCAGTATAAGTCCCCTTATTAGTATATCCCACTGCCATAAGCCCTAGTTACTGCACTATTCCTAAACCTTCCCCCTTGGCAATGACTGTTCCCTGCCTATGTTTACTTTCTGCATGCCATTAACTATAATGGCAAAATGCAGAAAGTAGTTCTGCTGCAGTCCCTCCCCATTTCTACTTCTACCCCCCCCCCCCCCACTAGCGTACCACATCCCTTGCCCTCAATTGCCAAGTTTGGCTTTCACAAGCTAGTAAAGATCCTCCATTCCATAATGCGCAGCGCCACTGTACCTAACTTCTCCAAATTTTCACTATTGCTCTTTGGCTTGGTATGCAGAAACAGACCCAGACTGCAGGTAATTTTTTTCTGACAGGCAAAGTCCACATTTTTCTTTGAGTACATGCTCACAGATTTTTCAAGGTATTATTCATGTCTTCTGTCACTTCTTCTCGTCATTGTTTTTTAAATTTTGGGAGCTTTTTCCCTTATTTTATTTATTTATTTTTTGTTTATACTTTGGGCTTGGATTCATATTTTTGTTACTCTACTATTCAAACACAAATCAATTAAAATAAATTTCTGCTTTCTATAGCAGTCTCACCCATTTTTTCTTCTTGCTGTTGGGTATTTGATTACTTTATTTGCAGCCATGTTGTTTTTTGAAAGGGTGCCTATGGGAGGGGGGTCTCACCCCAAAGACAGAAACAAACCTGTATTTACTGCTTCAATGAGCAGCACAATAACCAAAATGGCAAATTCATAGAGCATTTATAATTTCAGCTTAAGAAACAGATGTGAACCATTAATACTTTCTTCAGAAAAAGCACTGCTTAGACAAGAAGTTTCATAACCTTCTACTTGTTTACTCTCAGGACTTCTACTTTTTCATCCTCAAAGCCTTACAATGTGATCGGCTCTAACCTTTTCAAAACAACATAATGCGCAAAAGAGCCACAAACAAACAAGGCCTCTTTCTTGATATGACCACTTACTGTGGTAAAGCCTAAAGGCATGGAAAAGTCAATCAAAAAAGTTGGTTATTTTTTTATTCAGTACAGATGGATTATATTTTGTAGCTGTTATCGTTTCGGAATGAGGTAAGCATCAGCGAAAAGGAGTGAGCTGTTATACTTTTTTCTTTACTCTGTGCCTAACAATGTGCCTTGAAGTAAATTAGGATTAGACCAGCCCATGTGTAACAAATACATTTTTTCTGTTATGGTTATATCATTTAACATGTAGCTTCATCTTATGGTTTCAGAAGATATCAAGGATACTCAATACAAAGAGCAATATGTTACATTTATACGACAAACAGCATTTTATCTTATCTTATTTTAGCAAAGCCTGATGGGCTCAAAAGCTGATAAGCTGAATAAGTAGATATATTAAAATGGGAATAATGCTGCATAGCCTGCATAATATCATTGGCGCACTGTATAAAGTTTTACTGTGCTGTTGTGAGAATCATATGGTTATGTAGTTTCATACTATATTACCATTTGTTCATATTATTCATAATTTTGATTTAATGGTATAATACAAAGAAATCCAAATAAAAATGCAATTGTGTATGAGTGGTTAGTAGAGAACCTCCAAAGGATGCAAGAAAAGCCCTGTACAAAAAGAAGGAAAGGGACTCAACTACAGGGTTGCTCATAAAATAAGGACGCATATCCCAGAAGCTCATGAACTCCTTAAATGTATACAATGAGGACTGGCCCTCTGACTCCACATCCCTCTTATGGGAATGTGGCAAAAGGCCTTTGATTGACCCAACAATCCTCATGGATGGTCCTACCACTGGAGGGCATCCCACAGGATGCCACCATCATAGGTTATGAAAGTCCTAAGACTGTCGTTTCTCTTCAGATAAAGGATAATTGGCAACCATATGAAACACTGGGACCTGCATGAGCAAGTCCCAAAATGTGTATATTGAATTGTTGAAAATCAAAACAGTGTAAGAAACTTCTCTGTGTAGAAGATTTTCAGTCTATATATTTCTAGTTAATCACTGTATATTAATCAGATCAGACAATAGTAGTAGAAGTAGTAAACATTTTGGGGATACCACGGAGATTACTTGTTTTTTTGAATTGTTGAAAATCCAGACTTACATATATTAAGTCCAAGATTGCCATTACTTGCAGTATTCCCTTTGCTTCAAGGTATGGTGATCTCATTTGGTATATATAAGTTTGGGGGGGTCTGGGTGCAGGGGGGGGATTGCTCACCTGAAAAAAAAAGTTTAAAAGACAAGAGTGATGTTCAAGATTCTCTCTTCTAGATTTTCAGTCTATGTTTTCAGCATGTCATGACCCAGCATTTTCAGTCTGCAGATTTTAATAGAGAGCCAAGATAATTATATCCTCTGGCCCATTAGGTAGTACAATTACTAGGTAGCATAACCCAGACTTATTTGGTTGCCCCCAAGAAGACTACTGATCCCCAGATTGTTGTCTAGATAAAGAGCCCAAAGTGATGAACCACCTAGGAGGAATGTTTCTGCATCTCTGCCTTCTCTTTAAAGTCAATAAACTACTGCTCAAACATGATACATTTCTAACAGGATCACAATGAGAAATACATGACACTATAGGACATTTATCAGCTGGACCAGGTAAGAACATACTTTTGTCCTTATTGTAAACTGTTTCTACTATGTCCAACTTAATTATATGTCTATATAGCAGGGAAGAACAGACCACATTCAGACCAAACAGAGGATGCTGCAAACAAATCCATACCATCCATCAGCTAATGGGTGAATGAATCCAGTATGGACAACATGTAGTTATCGCCTTTATCAATTTCAAGTCTGCATTTGACTGCATCCACTGGCCTACCCTGTGGAAGACATTGGAGATCAAGCACATGCTAAAAAAATAATCAGACTCTTTCAAACATCGTACAATGGTTCATCCAGCCAGGTGCACATTTGGAATGAACTGTCTAAAGAGCTTACCATCCAGATTATGGTCTGTCAAAGGGATGTGGTATCTTCACTGCTGTTCAACATAGTGGTGGATGCTGTCATGAGGAGAGTATTTGAGGGCAGGAGCAGAATCCAGTACAATGAAGCCCATTCTGTGATTGACCTGATGTTCACTGATGACAGTGCCACCTTCACATACAGTAATGAAGAGGCCACAGATATCTTCTACAACATCTCCTGCATTGCCTAATCGTATGGCCTATGGATACATGTGGACAAGACCAGTGATGGCAACCGAGGGGTTACAAGTGACCTTCCACCTCAGGGGAGTTCAGATAGATAAATGCTAGAATTCAAGTATCTGAGTTCACTGGTCCAGGAGAAGAAGGTGGCATCAACAGCTAAAGTCCAAAACTTCAGACAAGCCACTGCAGCATTTGCCTTGCTCAAGTGCTGTTTATGGAAGAGAACAAACATCTTTATCACCACTAAGATTCACCTTTTCTGTACAATGATCTTGCCAGTTCTCCTTTATGGGTCAGAAATGTGGATCCTCCTCAAGCCAGACCTGAACAGGCTTTTTTCCAAATACAATGCCTGCTCCAAATCCTAGGAATCTCACTTCATGACCACATTAGAACCAAGAGCATCAGGACCAGTTGTGATTAGCAGCCCGTGATCAGCAAACAGATCCAGAAAAGGAAGATACGCTGGTTTGGACACGTGCATGATGGACACCCACCGCTTGTCATACAGACTATTATGGAGACAGAGCCCCGTGAACTGGAGAGTTTACAAATCTGCACCAAAGAAGACATGGGCTAAACAGGTTGAAGAGGACCTGAGAAGCCAGTGTCTCGATGTACAGGAGGCCAGAAATATTGCCATGGATGGAACAGCATGGAAAGGCATCATAAAGGAAGTCTGAAGTCCAGCAGCACCCACAGCAACGTACCCACTATGAGGTCAACCACCTCCGCCGACCACCATCTATGGATAAAAGAAGAAGAAGAATTATATGTCTTCCTGCTAATTTCACAGAAGATTGTATAGATATATAGTAGTATAGTATAGTATAGTATAAGACTGTATAGTTTAGAACAACGTAGAAAGATGTACAAGAAACAAACTGGATCCGAAGCAGAATACTAATCACAATATTTTTATTACTTAGGAGATGCAGTCACTTTAAATATCTGCATCCAGCTGTTACATCGGTGACACAGCTGGAATGCTTTCCATTGTTACCTCATACAGGCAAGTATTCTATGATTTATTAGATGTTTGGAAAGCTGGAACTGTTTTATGTCAAAACCAGGAGAAGAAAGCATTGTTAATAAATAAAATGAAAAGATAATTTAATTCAGCATACACTACACACACACACACACACACACACACACACACACACACACACACACACATACATACACACACAGATACACACTCATAAATACATACATGCACTCACAATATATATTTTCCAAGTTTCTCATTGAGCATATTCAGAAACGTCCTCATGAGATCATGTGGCTGCTTATAGTGCCTGCATATTTGAACTGCTTCTTACTGAAATTGGTACACCTTGTTTGCTGTAGCACAGACTAGATCCAGGCCTGCTGAATCTAGCTTTGTTTATTTACCTTGAGCACTAATCCAGGCATTCCTTAAAGTATTCAATTGTATTTATTACTGCTTGGTAGTAACTTGATTCAAGTGTAGCTATCATTCTAAGTCTTTTGGATTAAGCACTTGGGCTTCAGACCAGTTGTTTTACATTAGGAAGGTTTGTGGCCTGCACTGTGGTGGCAGGACACGTAGCTTACATCCTTCTAAGTTGGGAACTGCTGATTGAGGGCTCAGTGTCTGTTATTCTAAAAGTGTATTAGTTCTGGTTTAAGCACTTGGGCTTCAGGCCAGTTATTTTACATTAAGAGGGTTTGTGGTCTACACTCTTGTGGGAGGAGATGCTGGACTCTGCCCTTCTGAGCTGGGAATTTCTGGTTAAAGGCTTATAGTGCCTGCATATTTGAACTGTTTCTTACTGAAATTGGTACACCTTGTTTGCTGTAGCATAGACTAGATCCAGGCCTGCTGAATCTAGCTTTGTTTGTATGCTTATTGTTTGTTTGCTTGTTATTTCCCTGAAATGCTAATTCCACCTAAAACGCGGCTTTTCAACACTTCTGTGGATCCCTAGTGATATCTGCATTGCTTACTGTACTTATTTCCTTGTTTCACTTGAAGAAAGTTACTGTTTGTCATTTTTGCATTTAAGTTACCTGTAACACAGTGCATTTAAGTTACCTGGCACTTGCTCACTAAGTCAGCACTAAAAAATTAAAAGCACTACACCCTCACAAACTCCCCTTGTACTCAAGGGGAGTTTGTGAGGGTGTAGTGCTTTTAATTTTCCCCATTGGTCCTTTTTTTCAATTATAAAGGAATTCCCAATACTATTCTAGCATGTCCAAAGGTCAGTTGTCAATCTTCTCTCTGGTCCAGCTGGTGAATCTGGGAATCTTGAGGCAATGTTAAAACTGCCTCATGTACACAGATAACCCTTTCCTCCTTCCAACAAATTCCAACACATGTGAGAGATGCAACCATATAGCCAAACTGGAGGCTAAGCTCTCTCAACTCATTACTGGCATAACCAGTCAGGAGGAGAAGGAAATCACACTCACTACAATTCCAGTCTCACATAGACCTACCATGACAGCAAACTAAACACATAAACACACAAAAGCATACTCGGAGGCTCTAAATAAAAATCTGCCTAAGCAGCAGAGATCACCAAAGCAGACACCCAAGCAACCGCTACCCCAAAACAAAACACGTGCAACACATAGCTCACAAAGCCATTGTGCCAAACAGTCACAGCCCTTAATGCTAAACAACACACCTGATACACTTGTAATAGGTGATTCTATCGTCAGCCACACTGACGTCCCACTCACCAGGCTGAACAAGGAGAAGGTCGCAGTGAGCTGCCTGTCGGGCGCTAGGATCCGCCACATAACACAAGCACTCAGGTCACTCCAAGGCAAGTACAAATATGACTCAGTCATTGTCCATGCTGGTGTGAATGACCTGAGATGTACCTCCCTGGACTACATGAAAAGAGACATACCGGCCTGAGCATGTAGCCCAGGCCAGTATGACCCTGACCTTGAGTAGCATCTTACCCTCACCAAGAATGATGCCACAATATGAAGACAAGATGATCAATTTCAACAATTGGCTTAAGTATTGGTGTCATTCAAAAGGGATCCAATGCCTGTCAGCCTGGGATGACATGCTCGACAAGCCACGATGCTTCGCTAGGGACGGCATGCACCTGTCACCCCTGGGCTTTTGGATATTGGCAAAGACTCTTGCTACCACCATAGTGCCTTTTTTAGGCAAGGCTCAAAAGACAAACCCACCTCCATAGGTATCACAAGGGATAAGAAACTAAGAGTAATGCTACTCAACGCCAGAAGTCTAAACCTCAAGATGCATGCACTCGAAACTCTCCTTAGCATGGAGAACATCGATATCTGTGCAGTAACAGAAACCTGGTTCAAGGCTCCCGAGAGCACCCCAGCACTACCAGGTTATACCTCATACCATGCTTTTCGGCCCCAAAACTTGGACCGAACCACAAAAGGAGGGGGAGTATCAATAGTCGTCAAAGATACCCACACCTCCAGGTTGGTGGCACAGCACGAAGCATCAGAGACTATCCATGTGCAACTAACAGTGGGTAAAACTGTCTTCCAGTTTATAGCCTGCTACAGACCACCCTCCCAAACCCAGGAACCCCACTCGGCCTTCCTGAGAACACTGGAAAATATGAAGGTCTCTCCAAACACCATTATATTGGGCAACTTCAACTACCCAAACATAGACTGGGAGCATTACTCTAGCTCCAACACCCTACCCCAAAGGTTCCTAGAATTTATAAACTCAAATGCTATGGAACAACTTGTTACCACTCCCACAAGAGGGGAAAACATACTGGACCTGATCATCACCAACATGGGAACTCTATGCTCCAGACAAGAAGTGTATCCCTCACTGGTAAGATCAGACCATAAATTAATCTCACTGGATATTCACATCCCAACCCCACCCCCTGCCCAGAAAACCACAGTGAAAAACTTCTCTAAAGCAAATTTCACACTCCTCAAAACCGAGGTGGAATCCTTCAAAGCCCCCGGGCCTGTGGAAAATATGGCCCAGACTGCAAAATCCTTTATAAACGCATTCTATGAACACCTTCAGGAATGCATGGATCATGCAATCCCAAATAAAACCAAGACCCAATCCTCCAAAGGCAGACATCCTGTCTGGTGGACCCCAGCCATAAACAAACTATACAATAGAAGCAGGAAGCTACTACATGATAGAGCAAAATCCCAAAAAGGGAAGGCATCTCTGATCAGTATTAGCAAAAAACTATTGGAACTCATAAAATCGTCTAAGGCCAGCTTCGAGAGAAAAATTGCACAGGACACTAAGGATAATCCCAAGGCTTTCTTTAGTTATGTTAGGAACCTGGGTGGGAATTCCCAGATATGCTCAGAATTAGTCCAGACAAAAAATACACCAAACCCACAGACATTGCCAACATCCTAGCTGACAGGTTCAGTGCAAATTTCTCCCCCCCTCCCCAACAAAAGGGCAAATATCTATCCCAGCAGAGTGCTGCCCCCCTGACATCTCAGATGCTCAGGTAAGAACCGCCCTCTCCAAAGCAAAAAACACAGCATCAATGGGACCAGACAGTGTCCCGGGCTGCGTCCTGCATGAACTCCAAGAAGAGCTAAACCCAAACATAAAACTACTGTTCAATCTCAGCCTTACTACAGGATATGTACCCAAAGAGTGGCGTACAGCAACAGTGGTCCCTCTCCACAAATGTGGTGCCTCAACGGATCCTGGAAACTATCGCCCCATAAGCCTGACTAGCTTGGTCTGCAAAGCTATGGAAAGGATCATCATGGACCTCATAAATAAAGATATTGGGGAACTACACTGGATCCTACCCAGTTCGGCTTTGTTAAGGGCAGATCCTGCCTCTTAAACCTGGTCAATTTCTTTAATACAGTCACCAAGGCCATTGACGAGGAGAAGGTGGTCCACACAGCCTACCTGGACCTCGCAAAAGCCTTCGATACAATACCCCACTCGAGCATTATAGATAAGCTCACCAGCTTAAATATAAGCCCCTATGTCACTAGATGGGTTGCAAACTGGCTCAAGGACAGAACCCACATGGTTAGAATTGCTGTTGCATGTCAGACTCCAAACCAGTTACAAGTGGCATCCCACAAGGCTCAGTACTGGGGCCTCTCTTGTTCGGTATATATTTCTCGGTGGTACAGGCCAACACGGAAGGACTGTGGCTGACCAAGTTCACAGATGACTGCAAACTGGGTGCCATAATCGACTCTCCAGCCGACACAAGCATCCTCCAAAAGGGCCTCATAGAAACAGACAACTGGTGCCAGAGCCATGGCCTCAAGCTAAATGCCAAAAAGTGTATAGTCATCCCTTTTGGCAAAAACAAAGTGCCCACAAATTATCACATAGGTGGTAAACCATTAAGTACAGAAGAAGTAATTAGGGACCTGGGGACCCAAGTTGATAGCAATCTCTCATTTGACAACCACGTGGCCAAAGTGGTTAGAAAAACATTTTATATAGCCCACCTAATCATGAAGGGATTCACATCTAGATCAGGGAAGGTCATCGTGCCTCTTTACTCATCTCTCATCAGGCCCATAATTGAGTACAATGCCCCTTTTGGGATGTACCTTACCAGACACCTGCAGCAACTGGAAAGACCCCAAAAGTACCTCACCAAGAGGATCAAAGGGCTCAAACAGATGCCATATGCTGCCCGGTTAAAGAAACTCCAGCTCTTTTCAGTGGCATACCACCTGCTCAGAGGCGATCTGTGCCTGACGTATAAAGCCATGTCCAACCCGGAATTAATGGACATGCTGCACCTCAGAAAATCCAAATCCCATCGAGCTATGCGCTCGAGAGACTTGAACCTCAGCACTGAAATAAATAGGACATGCTGGAGGGACAGATTCATAACCCAGAGGCTCCCTTCACTCTGGAATAAAATCCCAGTCCAGGTTAGGCAGAGTCCCTCATTGACTCTCTAGAAGTGGAATCTTGATGAATGGATGGGAGATCGTAGGTTTACCCCGGGTATCACTTCTGTGTCACTGTTAGACAAAGGCACAGTATACTAACCTCGAAAAAGGGCATAGCAAAATTAATTTAAAATGGGTGGCGAAAGCCAAACACACTCTGGCTAGGCTTATAAATGCCCAAGGACAGATAGCCTAGTATGAAGCTATGAACCTATGAACCTATGTTTTTCTGACTCCTATCAGTACTGGGCATTCTCACAACACTTAGTGTAGTTATGAGATGGAATATACCTTTTTTCTTATGGTTATTGAAAATTATGTGTACATTTGTGATTACATATAAAGCTAAATTTTTAAGAAAATGACATACTTTATATTATACACTTTTTAAATATTGTGTTATTTCTACACAGAAATCAAAGCAGTTTTAATCTGGATTCATGACAAACATTTTCACTATTATCAAGTCCGAGTATTGTAAATTTTGTAAACAATATACCCAGTATCCTATACACTTTTAATTTTCTGGATTAAGATAATGATTAGTTTTGCTGGTCCTGCCATCAAAACTTTGAACTAATTACCAAAGAATGTTCACTATTTCTTATTCATCTTCAGAACTGGATTACCTCACTCTCATTTACAATTAACTTCTGTAAAAGTATTTTTGCTGCTTGGCTCCCATATAAATCTGTAGAAATACATCAATAATTTACTAATCCCATTCCCCAGATGATCATGCTATAGAAAGAATATGTACATTAAAATATATAAGCCTTTGTATTAACTAAGTGCTGACCTTTAAATCCCACAATAGCGAACACACAAAAACACGGAACGCAGCAGAGACTGCAGAAAATAATCCTTTACTGTTTCTGGTACCTCGGCTTTTGCCTTCTCACGGAATACTTTACACACAGCAGCAGTCTTATTTATGCATCAACTTAATGATGCCTAATTAACCAATTATATAATTAAATGTTTAAACAAATATGCATCTGAACCCCTTTAAATTTTAACAGTTTTTAAACATTTGTTAAACATTTTTAATATGTGATTCATTGTTAACTTCATTGGCAGATACAATGAATATTTCTGCAGATTCTAGTGATGTTTTTTTACTGGAGAGTTCTTTGTTGGATATGTCTATATATGAAAATGAATTGGTAAATATTTTTTCGGATGAAAATGAGTCTGATGAAACTGCCTTAGGTTTTGAGTTCCATACGGGATATGGAAGGTTTTTAGAACCTAAGGTGCCCCATGTGAGTGAATTTGCTCCCCCCAGAACAACTGCTGCTAGTATTAATGTTTTTGAAAGAACATTGTGCAAACAAGTTGAAAGCAAATTTGGTAGATTTAAAGGAAGTAACAAGCAGTTTAATTTGTCTAAAAAAAGAGTGGCTAGCTCTCTGTGAGCTAAGAGGGTTAAGCGAAAACTATGTATTCACACAGTCTGACAAAGGGGGAAATTGGGTAATTTTGTTAAGAGAGAAGTACAATACCATTGTCAATGGGTTAATATCTGATAATAGTACTTATGTGAAATTGCCCATTAACCCTTTGCCAGAATTCAACGCTGCTTTGTTAGAAAGGGGTGAACATTTGGGATTTTTTTGTCTCTGTTGATGTCAGAAAACTTTATATCAAGTATCCCAAGGATGCAAAATTTTTTATCATCCCAAAGATCCATAAGAATTTAAGGGATCCACCAGGACGACCGATAGTGTCAGGTAAAGGTGCTTACCTGCAAAATGTGGGTATACTGTTGGACTCATTATTGAAGTGTCACCTTTCTAGAGTACCCTCTCATGTGAAGAACACTAAGGAAATTTGTGATTGTGTAGGGGGGACTCTTTGGCACGATAATTTCTATTGGGTCAGTGTTGACATTAAATCCCTTTACACTTGCATTAAAATTAATTGGGGATTAGAGGCAGTTTCTGAAATGCTAGGTGAGGGGCCCTGTATGACCTATATAATCAGTTTGTTGGAATTTTGTCTAACTCATAATTATTTTGAGTTTGATAAAAAAAAATTTCTTCAAAAAGAAGTTAGGGCCATGGGTGCATCGTTTGATCCATCATATGCTATTTTGTTCATGGCTCATTTTGAGAATATGTTTTTGCATCCAATTGAGTTCTTAGGTACATTGATGATTTATTATTCTTATGTAGTGGTGACCTTAAAGAGTTTGAGGTGTTCATCACTAGTTTGAGGGATAATCCATTTGGGTTGGACTTTACTTTTACTATGGGTGGGAGAAGATTGCAGTTTCTAGATGTGGAACTTTATGTGGGCATGGATGGAAGGGTGCAGTATAAGCCTTTTCATAAAGTTACTGCTGTAAACAACTTTCTACATGCTTCCAGTATGCACAGTTCCCATCTAATTAAATCTTTACCACTAGGGGAGTTTAAGTGCATTGCAAATAATACTTCAGAAAGAAAGAGGTTAAAATCTGAATTTGATCTTGTCAAAGAGAAGTTATATGCACAAGGATATTCGCATGAGTTAATTAGAGAAGCAAGAAATAAAGTAGAAAAAGAATTTAAACTTAAAGTTCATAAAAAAATGTTTTCATTTGAATTTGAAAATACAAGATGGGGAGAGAGATATTTATTCAGCTGATCATGTGGATGAACAGGATGATGTCATATTTTTTGTCAATAGATATTCAGGACTTTTACCAATTTAAAAAAAAAATTGGTAAACTCTTTGTGGCCTATTATTAGTAGGGATGAAAATTTAAGTGACATATTTCCTAAGAAGGTTGTTTTTTCCCATGGAAGATTTCAAATTTTGAAAGAGATGTTAAGAAGTAAGAGTAAAAGGAAGAAGGCAATAAATGCAGGTGCTCAGCATGTGGGAGATGTAAAGTTTGTGAGAAAATTAGAAATTTGGATGGCAAAATGATCAATGGCAAAAGTTATAGGGCCAATGATCATTTTTATTGTAACTCCTTTGGAGTTATTTAAGTGATCAGCTGTAACTGTCCGTCACCAAAATGGTGCATTGGACAGATTAAACGTAAGGTGAAATTGAGAATTATGGAATACCTTGGGGACATAAGAAATGGTAGGATGGACAGCCCCATAGCCCAACATTTTCATATTAAGCATGAAGGCCTGGCAGAAGGTTTCATTTTTAGTGTAATTGCTAGACCGTATGGGGTGGGGATAAGTAATATTAATTTTCAACAAAGATTATTGAGAATGGAGTCCAAGTTTATTATTAATTATAATACTCTTTATCCCAATGGTATGATTCTTGAATTATAGACATAGGAACATTTTAGGTGAAATTATGATGTATTTTGATATTGTATTTTGATAATGTATTTAGGGTCAATGAAGTTAACAATGAATCACATTTTAAAAATGTTTAACAAATGTTTAAAAACTGTTAAAGACTTGGGTAGAGTTGTGAAATGTAAAGAGGTCGAGATGAATATTTATTTGTTTAAACATTTAATTATATAATTAGTTAATTAGGCATCATTAAGTTGATACATAAATAAGACTGCTTCTGTGTGTAAAGTATTCCGTGAGAAGGCAAAAGCCGAGGTACCATAAACAGTAAAGGATTATCTTCTGCAGTCTCTGCTGCGTTCCGTGTTTTTGTGTGTTCACTATTTTGATTTGCAGCTTTGGCTGTGTTGTATTGTTCTTTAAATCCCACACTAATAAAGTAATATGGAAATTCTAAGTTCTTCTGAAAACACTAAATCAGCTTTAACACAAATTCCAAAAGATGCTCCAAAAATTGCTAGCACTGTTTACATACTGCCTACCCTTTACTATATATTTTCCACCATCTACAACTCCTCCAACAGTATCACAGAACTCCATACATGCCTAACCAGAGCACATTGATATCTGTGTTGTCTACAATAATATCATTGCATTTGTCTCAGCAAAGCACAAGTTCTTCCCATCAGCAAATTTATATCTTAGCAACTCTTTTTACATGCTCCTCCATGTTAGTCACTGCCCTTCATTTGCTATTAAACTGACACCCAGACCCACCCTAGATTCCTGCATTCCTTCACATTATCCCGTTCCACACAAAAAATCCTGTCACAGAACCATGGCACTATTTGAAACTCCTTTTTAGTGAATGTATTCACAATATAGAATTCCCTTCCACGACACATTATTTCCACACTTGACATATTCAACACCACTCTTAAGCAGCGCATATTTCTACTGCCTTTTATAAATATTTACACTACCTTTAGTTTCCATTTCATTCATTGTATCCTGCATTATCTGCATCTTTATTTGCTCTCAACTAACCACTCATTTAGGCAAGGCCACTTCTCATGTCACGACCTCATGCTAAGCGGGACGGCAGACCAGTGAGATCATACAATTTACAGGTACTTCATTGTTCCATACCTGAGACTGAGGTCTCACAGAATTGAATTATATGAAGTGAAGAGAACATTCAGAATACTGTAACATAGTTTAGTATGTTTGTGTAATCTTGCAGCCACAACAAGACAAATATGTGCAGCTCTGAATAATCTTTCTGAAGTGGGTGGAATCCTTGGCACACCCGCAACTGTAATGTAACTTATTCTACCAAATATGCAAGGTGTTTATAGAATACAGTAAAACAAATATCAGACCTAATGGTAGTTAGGGTTTATATGTGCAAATGACTTCAGCAACATGTTTCCATTACTTCTGGTACACTTATTGAAAGGGGTGATGCCTTTCCAAAGTTTTTGTTTTTACTACAAGCTATCCTACCCTTCTTCCACTGCAAGCACTTCCCTAAATCATAATTTTAATGAAGCTAAATGAAGAGAAATATTCATTTTACCTGTATTGGCTACTATTTTCACTAATAGGTATCAAAGAATGAGTGAAGAATAAATAGTGTTGTCCACAGTGCCTTCCTACAAATACCATTGTTTCCGTTCAAAATCAGTTTGATATTTGTTATAAGACATTTATTCCATAGTGTAATAATTTTAATTTTTCACATAAAATAATAATGTCATCCAATGATAGTTTGCTAATGCATATGAAATATAATTGTGCTTTGTATAAGTCAGTTCAACTGATAATATATTTGAAAATAAAATGAAACACCAAGATAATATACACTTGTTCAGTTTAATGTTAGATTGTTTTATGGTATAATCATTTTATTTTACATAAACACATTAAAAGACACAATTAAGCTAGAATGGAGAAATTCATCCATGTATGCAGACATGCCATACAAAAATATAGATGGATGACTTGCAGCAGCCCAGTTTGTAACATACATATTATTTATTTTTATTAGTTGTTAAAACATAATTGAATCATTAGATTGCCACGTTTCTGAAGATCAATTATTTTTACTGCAAGTCATTCTCCTAAATCCATATACAAACTCTAATCAGAATTCTATTACTGATCATGCAAAATAAAGTGAAATATGTGTGCTGCCTTTATTTGGTTATTATTTTTAGCTTTCAAACCAACAGACCTATACAATGTATGGTTAAACATTAAACTCACATGTAAATCTTATAAATATACTTAACTGTCCCTTAACTTACCACTGTTATAGCTATCTCTTCACTTGCTTTACTGAATAACATTCTGTGTCTACTCTGTTTACTGGTTTGTTTCAAAACTAGTAATACTTTATTATTTTTTATCAAACTTCATTAGGTTTTATTTATACTTATATTACTACTAAATTATTGTTTTCAGCCGATTGAACTTTTCTTTGTATGTAATTTGGAATGCTTCATTACATTTTTAATGTATTTAATTAGGCAATTGTCTGTTGTTTGTATTGTTTCAACATTACCCATGTAGTTTGTAGTTCTTTGCCAGATGGCCTTAAAAGTGGCTGGAAAGGATTATGTACAGTCCACCTACCTGGGTAACAATAAAGAAATGAATGAATGAATTAGTCCACTGTACCTTCCTGTAAATAAATATAATTGGTTTATTTCCAAATCAATCTTCAGTTATTTAGCAGATATTTATCATGTGAAAAATCTTTTTTTCTATTATTTTACAAAAAAGTTGATTATATGGGATCCAACAAGTACATAAATAGTATAGCACTATTTCCTACAGTTCAGGTCAGATGTTAATATTTTTGAGACAACACTGAAACAACAAAGCAATGTTTCCAGACTGAAACAAATGTTTCCATCATCATCATAATTTGTTAAAATATTGTTTCTCTAGAATGTGACAGTGCTTCCAGTTATACCCTGTTAACAGAATAGTAAAAAAACTTTCCGTATGAACTAAAATGTGCTGCTCACTGCCTACCTTTACTTACAGCTAATAAAATATATAGGCAAAGATATAAAAATGATATTGTTTGGCACAGGAAAATATTTTTCCAGATAGGCATAAACCTAGTGTGAGATAAGATTTTGAATAAAGTGAAAGATTGCTGTCATAATTTGTATTTGTCAACTGTCTCATATATTCTCAAATTTGCACTTGCCAAGGGTCTCATTCATCCATGTTTTACTGGCAACACATCTTTTCATTGTTTACTTTTCGCCTTACAGACTACTAACAATCGTCCTTCCCCAACCTGAGTCAGGTCCAAGTTTTCTGTACCTGTGAGTACATGGCCACTGACTTTAGTGAGAGAGAACCAAAGGCAGCCATCATCCATGCAGGCATGAATGTTGCTTTACCAAAACCATCTGCAGACTGTCAACTGTTCCTGTCATCGTTTTGCCCACTGAAGGGCTCAGAAGACTACAACACAGTCCATCCTAAGCGGCAGCAAAACTGTGCACAGGTGAGGTCTGATATCAACACTGAACCTCCTCAGCAGTCTTACCACCAGATATATCACAAACCCCCTTACTGTCACTCCCCAGTCTGTCCATGACCCCACAAAAACTTCTTCATTAAAGGAAAAAGTTGGCCATTTCTTATTTAAGCCCTACTCCTTCTGCAGGTGGCTGACATAAGCAACTGCATCATCTGGGGAATGTTCTACACTTTCTCCATGCACATGCTTGCTAAAACATGTATATGCCAGTAAAGGCTACTAACATAATCTTGGAAGCACCGAGCTTACCTTCTTCAGCTTCCAGGCTATGCTTGACATCATGGAAGCCTCTGTTTCTATGACAGCAATCAGGCCATCTGAAGTGTCTCTCCCGCCACAAAGGATATGTGAGCAAGCATTTTGTCACTCATTCCTATTCAACCCAGCTTTTCCAGCACCTAAGCCACATACTGGCCTCAGGTTGCCTGGGTCATAGTCAGGCCTTTATCCATCCATGCCACAAAGTTAGGGGATCACACATCTGTAAACACTATTGCTGTAGTTAATTTACATTGCAAGCCAATATTCAGTATTGTCAAATACTTGCTATCATGTTGCTGTTCAGGAATGTGTACTTTGCTGAGTTAATGTTTTCTGAACAGCCATTAAGATGGCATGAGCCATGCATTCAAGTGAAGGGGGGTGGGCTTCAGTACTGCTTTATATTAATAATGTCTTTTATCACAGCAGCTTTCTCTGATTGTCCCAGTCATTGCTCAGTCTGCAATCCATCTTGACAACCTCAGAAATGTGTTCTTTAAATGATACAGTATTTGTCATTATCACATCACCATCTCACTCATGTCTTGTCTACAGTTTACCTACAGTATATAGTACATGTATAGGTTCATAAGTTCATAGGTAGGTACTAGGCTATTGGCCCTAGGTCCTATACAAGCCTAACCAAAAAGGTACCCTGGCTTTTGCCACCCAAGAAAATTATTTTCCAGTGGCCCTGTCGAGCAGAGCCACAGAGGTGATCCCCAAGGTGAATATCCTATTTTCCATCCAATCATCAAGATTTTTCTTGAAGAGTGCTAATGAGGAGCTTTGTTTGATATAGACAGGTAGTTTGTTCCAAAGTATGGGAAGTCTCTGGGACAGGAATCTATCCCTCCAGCATGTTTTGTTTATTGTGTTGACAGGGTTTAGGTCCCCAGACCATGTAGCTTAGAGGGATTGAGATTTCTTTAAGTGGAGCATGTCCAACAGCTCTGGGTTTGACACAGTTTTGTATGTTAGGCAGAGATTGCCTCTGAGTAGGCGATATGCGATGGAGTAAAGCTGGAGTTTTTTTAGATGGTCTGCGTAGGGCATCTGGTTGAGGCCAGTAATCATCTTTGTGAGATTTTTCTGTGGCCTTTCCAGTTCTTGTTGGTGTCTTGTGAGGTACATACCAAAAGGGGCATTGTACTCTGTAATGGGTCTAATGAGTGATAAGTAGAGGGGAACAATGACCTCTTTTTTCCTGGATGAGAAACTTTTTGTGATGAGGTGTGCCACGTAGAAGAATTTCCTGACTTCTGTGGTTTTGTGATTATCAAAGGAGAGACTACTGTCCAACTGTGTCCCAAGGTCTCTTATCACACTTTCGGTGTTAAGTAGACTGCCACCTATGTGGTAGCTCATGGGTACAGAGTTTTCCCAAAGGGGATGACAATGCACTTTTTGGCATTGAGCTCGAGGCCATGGCTTTAACACCAGGCATCTGTCTCAGTGAGGCCCTTTTGTAGGATGTCCACATCGTTAGGAGTTTCAATTATGGCTCCTAGTTTGCAGTTATCTGCAAACTTCATTAGCTAAAGACCTGCTGTGTTATCCTGTACTTCAGAAAAGTAGATACCAATTAGGAGAGGACCCAGGACTGAACCCTATGGTACTCCACTTGTCACTGGTCTGAAGTCGGATTTGGAGTCTGCTACTTTCACAGTGTGTGTTCTGTCAGTGAGCCGGTTGGCAACCCATCTTGTGACATAGGGATTTACACCTAGTTTGGTAAGTTTATCTATAATTCCAGAATGGGGGATGGTGTCAAAAGCCTTGTCAAGATCTAGATAGGCTGTGTGATTCACCTTACCCTCGTCTATGGCTTTCGTGACTGCTTCAAAGAAGCCAATCAGGTTTAGGAGACATGAGCTGCCTTTTACAAACCCAAACTGCGTGGGGTCTAGAGTTTGGAGATTACCAATGTCTTTGTTTATAAGTTCCATGATGATACATTCTATGGCCTTGCAGACCAGGCTCCTTAGTCTAATGGGGTGGTAGTTCCCAGGGTCCACAGTGGCTCCCCCTTTGTGGAGTGGGATAACTGTCGCTCTGCACCATTCAGTGGGCAAAAAGCCTGATGTGAGGCTATGATTGAACATGGTGCTTAGGTGGGGTGGCAGTTCATTCTGTACTTCATGTAGAACTCAGCCTGGGATGTTGTCAGGGCCCATGGATGCTGTGTTCTTGGCTTTGGAGAGTGTGTTTTTACATGTGCAGCCATGATTACAGGAACTTTACATTCTTCTGGTATGGAGATGGACCCTTTAGGGGGTGAGGGGGGTAAAGTTAGCACTGAACCTATCTGCCAGGATGTTGGCAATATCAGTTGGTTCTGTATATTTAGTGCCACTGTGCTGTAGCTCAGAGCAGATTTGAGTATTACCATTGAGATTCTTGACATAGCTATATGCTTTGTGGTTGTCTTTAGAATCAGTGGCAATTTTGTTTTCATAACTAGCTTTGGAGGATTTTATGAAGCATCTCAGCTTCTTACTGAGGCTGACCAGGGAGTTCTTCCAGTCATGGGATTTTACTCTTTTTTGAAACAGTTTCTTTCTTCTGTTGTAGAGTTTGTTTATGGCAGGGGATCACCAGATTGGCTTCCTTTTTTGGAGGATAGCATCTTGGTTCTGTTAGGGATAGCACAATCCATGCACTTGTGTAAGTGCTTATAAAGTGCATTTGTGTAGGATTCAGCAGTTGTACCTCTATTGTCCATCTGCATGGGTGTCTTGAAGTTTACCACTTCTATCTTAAGAAGCGTGAAGTTGACTTTGTAGAAATATTTTACAGTGGTTTCCTTAATGGGGGGTGGGGGCGGGATGTGAATGTCTAGGCTGATTAGCTTGTGGTTGGATCTGACCAATGAGGAATTGACCTCTGGTGTGGAACACCGATTGCCCATGTTGGTAAAGACCAGGTCTAGGATATTGCTGCCCCTAGTGCGGGTGTGGATAAATTGATCCAAGGCATTGGAATTTATGAATTCCAAAAAATGTTGAGCAAAAGAGTTGGCGCATGAGTAGTTTTCCCAGTTAATGGTGGGGTAGTTGAAATCACCCATTATTATGGTGTTGGGTTGTACCCTAATATTTTCCAGTGTATCAAGAAATGAGGAGTGGGAATCCTGGGGCATGGTAGGGGATCTGTAGCAAGTTATAATTTGGATTGTGGTCTTGCCCAGAGTTAGTTGCACTTTGATAATCTCAGGTGCATTATGCTGAGCAGCTAGCATGGAGGTGTGGATATCCTTAATGAATATGGACATGCCTCCACCTTTAGTGTTTCGGTCCAGGTTAGGTGGCCGAAAGGTGTGGTATGAATTATAGCCTGGTAATGCTGGGGTGCTCTCTGGAGCCTTGAAGCAGGTCTCTGTCACTGCACAGATGTTGATGTTCTCCATTTTAAGGAGTGCCTCGAGTGAATGCATTTTGATCTTTAGACTTCTACCATTGAGTAGCATTACCCTCAGATTTTGCTTGCTTGTACCTGTTATGGTGGTGAATTTGTTATTTGAACCTTGCCGTAAAAAGGCACTATAGGGGTGGCAAGAGCCTTAGCCAGTATCAGGAATCTCAAGGGCGACAGGTGCAGGCCATCTCTGGCAAAGCATTGTGTTCTGTCAGCCATGATATCCCAGGCAGGCAGATACTGGATTCCTTTAGAATGACACCAGAAGCTTAGCCAATTGTTAAATTCAATCATTTTGTCCTTGTACTGTAGTATCATTCTGGGTGATGGCAGGATGCTACTCAGGACAAGGGTTATACCTGCCTTGGCTACAAGATCAGAGAGCTCCTCCATGTCTCTTTTCATGTAGTCCAGGGAGGTTTGTCTCAGGTCATTCACACCAACATAGACAACAACAGAGTCATATTTATATTTGTTGTGGAGTGTGTGCGTTATGTGGCAGATCCTGACACTCGACAGGCAGCTGACAGTAACTTTCTCCTTGTTTAGCCTGGTGAGTGGAACATCAGTGTGCCTGACTATAGAGTAACCTATGACTAGAATGTTGGGTACGTTGTTATGCCTTATGGGCTGTGGTTGAGTGGCACACTGAGTTTGTGGGCTATATGTCATTTGGGTTGTGTTGGGGGTGGAGGTTGCATGTGTTTCTGCTTTGGAGGTCTCTGTTGCTTGATCCGATTTTTATTGAGAGCCCCCATGAATGTAGGTGTGTGTTTTGTATTTCTATGTGTGTGTTTTGGTGGTGTAGATTTTGAGGAACTATGTGATGAGTGTGGTGTGGTGCAAGTGTTTACCTTCTCCTCTTGACTGTCTAGTCCAGTCTTGGGTGAAGAGAGCTTTGCTTCCAGTTGGCAATATAAGTGCATCTCTCACAGGTTGTAGTGCTGGGTGGTAGGAGGAGAGGGTTGTCTGTGTACATGAGGCAATTGCTGCATTGCCCCAAGATGCCCAGATTCATCAGGTAGACAGGGAAAAACACTGGGAGCTGACCCTTAGACATGCCTGGATAGGTGCTCATTTATTAAGTACTAAAAACTGTTTTCCTCTAGACAAGTTAGGAAAGTTGAGTGCGGTAGTAATTTTCAGCTTATTTAGTGCTTACAACGAGTTCTGAACAGGTGCTGAGCTCAAAGAAACAGATTTGAGGGCTAAAACTAAAAAAAACTGGCTAGTTCTAAGGGAAAATTTGAAGAGCTGACTTTATGGTACCAAGAATAGTTTAACCCTAGTTAAGCGGCAATGCATAAAGTGTATTTTTTTATATAACAGTAGCAAATGAGCCAACTGATTTAAACAAATTAATCAATATAAAGCTAAAAACTGAGCCCCGTTCCAGCAGTATTCGATCAGACAAGTTCTAAATGTACACTCCTGCCACTAGGGTGCAGGGGAACCTCCTCCAAAAAAGGTGGTCTGGATTAGTGCTCAATTTATACAAACAAAGCTAGATTCAGCAGGTCTGAATTTAGCCTATGCTACAGCAAACAAGGCATAACAATTTCAGAAAGAAACAGTTCAGATAAGCAGGCACAATAAGCCTTTAACCAGAAACTCCTAGCTCAGAAAGGCAGAATCTACCCTCTCCTCCCACAAGAGTGCAGACCACACCTTCTTAATGTAAAATAACTGGCGTGAAGCCCAAGTGCTTAAACGAGAACTAATACACTCTTAGAATAACAGACACTAAGCCTTCAATCAGCAACTCCAAACTTAGAAAGATGTAAGCTACCTGGCCTGCCACAACAGTGCAGACCACAAACCTTCTTAATGTAAAGCAACTAGTCTGAAGCCCAAGTGCTTCAACCAAAGGCTTAGAATAACATTTACAATTTAATCAGGCTACTAGCAAGCAGTAATAAATGCAGCAGAATAAATGCCATAAAGTAGGAAGAAACACAAATACAGTAAAAGCAGATGAATAAAGTGCAATTATTTGTTATATAACAATAGAAAATGAGCAAACTAATTTAAACAAATTACCCAATTAACCAGTAAAAAAGCTCAAACTGAGCCCTGTTCCAGCAGTCGTCAATCAGACAAGTTCTAACTGCACACTCCTGTCACTAGGGTGCAGGGGAACCTTCTCCAAAAAAAGATGGCCTGGATTAGTGCTCAAGTTATACAAACAAAGCTAGATTCAGTATGCCTGAATTTAGCCTATGCTAGAGCAAACAAGGTGCACCAATTTCAGAAAGAAACAGTTCAAATAAGCAGCCACAATAATCCTTTAACCACAAATTCCCAGCTCAGAAGGGCAGAATCTAACCTCTCCTCCCACACACAAGAGTGCAGACCACAAACCTTCTTAATGTAAAATAACTGGCCTGAAGCCCAAGTGCTTAAACCAGAACTAATACAATTTTAGAATAACAGACACTGAGCCTTCAATCAGCAATTCTCAATTTAGAAGGCTGTAAGCTACCTGTCCTGCCACAACAGTGCAGACCACAAACCTTCTTAATGTAATACAACTGGTCTGAAGCCCAAGTGCTTAACCCAAAAGGCTTAGAATAACAGTTACAATTTAATCAGGCTACTACCAAGCAGTAATAAATGCACCAGAATAAATACAATTGAGTACTTTTAAGAAAAGGCAAAAGCAATTTTTTTTTCTAGTAAAGTGCAAGGAGAGAGGAAGGAGGAGCAGAGGTTAAGAACCTAAGTGGGTTGGTCTTCTCAGATGTTTTCTCTGTATTAAGTAGAGTGAACACCAGACTGGGAGGGGTGACCCAGATCAAATTTACAGTAGGGGCGGGCAACTGCAAAGCCACCAACTATAACACCACAAGAATAAGGTGGGGGGTGGGGAAAAACAGTTTCAGGACAGATGAGAACAGAAAACAATGCCAGAAAATATATACAACAATTCAGTCTGGCAAAATTAAGACAATGCAGAACTCTGAAAGGTTAAAATGCCAAGAAATATACTTATCAATGAGCGATATATTTCCAGATTGTTTGAGAATCACACTAGCCAGAACCCAGGAGTTTCCAACAGTGAATGCAAGAATTTACAAATAGAAACTATTTTTAAATCAGCAAGCCTTGAAGCAATCAGATAACACAGAAGCTGTTAGACCAGTTTTATAAACTCCACCTCAGAAAATGGCGGGTAAGCAGTTTCAGGACATATGAGAACAGAAAACAATGTAGATCCCATCCAGTCATCTACCCAACTGATAATTTGAATAAGCCACTGACTGAGGCTGAAATATTATTCTGCTGAGTGTTTTATTATATTATCCGTACTTCAAAGGTAAACTGCATTTTAATTGACATTTGTCAATATAAACTTTTACAGAAGATAAGTAACATCCGAGTGATGTCTCCAGGCATTTCTGCAGTTACCTCCTACTGAGTCTCTAGGCGTCAAATATTGCCTGTTCATATTTGCATTAATAATTCCAAAAGCATGCTACATACAAGGTATCAGAATATTTTATCTTGAAGCATACATAATGGCAAACACAATTGTATTGATATATGACCTTTGTCAATTAGTATTTGTTAGAACTGTAAGGTGATAACTTCATTTATTTAAAGGCTGAAGCCACACCCACTGGGAGTTAAAAGTACACACTCAAAAGAGCTCTACTGGAGGTAATGAGATAACATCTGCTTTCTATATCTGCAAAGTGGTTGCACACTTAAAGTCATCTTTATAACACACTGCTAGCTATGGAAGTCATAAAATTAAGTTGTTTTGGCTGACTTTATTTTCTAAGAATCAAATAGATATGTACTTGGTTTAAATAAAGATTTTCCTTGTAGCCAAGAATAGCACAGTATTAAGCAGACAAACTACAGGTGCAATAAATATTGCTTCAGGCAATGTGAGATTGCAGTGCCCCACAGTCTGGCACAGTGATACATTAGGTGGCAGAACTGTTAAGTATAAAACTGAAGTATGTGAATAAGCATATACAAAACCAATAGACATACAGCAGTGGTGCAGACATGTTAGATAAATAATGATAACACAGTTTACAGCCTTGACTGCAATTGCTGTAGTTACTTTAGTCAACATCAGATTAAACAACTTTGCAGTCTAAAGAGGAGTCCCCAGAGTTCTGTTTCTATGACCCTCTTTGCATCAATGACTTTAGCATAGCTCTTGATAATAAACTATCACTCATAGTGCATGCTGTTGTCTGACAGCAGTCATACACATGAGGTGGTCCAGCATGAATTATTATCCATTTTAAAGTCCAGGCATCTTTGCTTATTAAATTCTTCTAGTAACTATTTTTGGTAAATCCCTTGTGCACAATGAAACTGAGAATCCATGCACGGCTCATAGAAACTGAAGAATCCCAAAATGAAATGTTGCTATTCCATAAAAGCAGAGGGCTAAGTTCAGAATCCGTTGCTCTTGTACTTCAGACAATATACACAAAATAGGTACAATTTAAAAACAATTGGTTACTGTATGGATATGTCATAAACAATGCATGTGTCATATTTATTTTAATATTTTTTCAGTTTGAATAATGGCTGCATGTAATATTAAAGGATGGCTATTTGCTCATAACTGTTTTCTCCGTTTACTCTTTGGCTAACTTATGACTTAGAATTTGGCATTATGTTATTACAGCAGTTCTTTTAATATACAGACTAAAAAGAAGAATGATCAGACTTAAACAAGACAGTAACTTATTTATTTGTTAGCGACTAAGGGGTGCTATTCAGAATGTTTCTTGTTAAAGGTACCCTAGGTAGTTAGTTACTATAATAAGGGTAAGTTAGTATACAAGAAGATCTAATAATATTTCCCCACAAGGATTTTGGACATGGTAAATTCACTTAAGAATTTTTGCTTAGTTAGAGTTTGCTGCTCAGAACTGTAGACTACAATACCAGTCTCTGTAGCTAGTGGGACTTGTGCATAGGTGAACCTCAATGCTTACTCGAAGCTAGAATGGGTTGTTTAACGATGAATGTTTCCTTTACAAAAGGAAAATAATCAGAGCATTTTGAGATGTGCTCCTTGTTTGATTATTTTCATAATTTTAGTAAAGATAAGCCACTGTTAGCTACCACTGTAGCACAGTAACTAAAACAATCTTTTTGGAAATTAACTAATTTATACAGACTTAGATATGAATTATACAAACTTTTACCCTTCAGAATTCCTGTTAAGAAGTTATTTAATCAGTTCAAGGCTGCTACAATGTTACTGCTGATAACATGCAGTTTTGTGCAATATGGCCATAATCAACTTAATAAAGCAGAATGCATTAAAAATGCAATACAGTTGGCCATCTTATTGCAAGAAGCATTGGATTAATATTGCTGCAATTATAGTTTGATTGGTCTGACCCTATATCCTCATGTAAGCTTATAAATAAAATAATAAGTGATAGCATTATTAAACTTTACTCTCAGATAGTTACTAATAACACAAGGGGTAAGAATGTCCTGGATGATTTTTGGTTGCATAATAGGTTGAAGTCCAAATCTTGTAGTGTAGAACCCTACTTGGAGAGATCTGGTCATCTATGTGTTATCTTTAAAATGATTGAGTCTGTATTTTCACAGTTTAATACAAATAAAGTTACTAAGAAATGCTATCAATCTGATTTTGCAGCTTTTAATGCAGATATTCTGTCTTAGGAATGGAATCTGGTTTGTATGGTCTTATAATACAACAGAGCTGGATGACATTTTTTAACTTTATGTAGAGTTTATTTAAACATTATGTACCTATTGGCCTGCTTATGGAAATATAACAAATTGTTTTTTTTTTCTCATAGTTGAAAAAAAAAAAGACTTGCTAAGGCAAAACAAAAAAAGGAAAACACTATGGAGGTATTACAACAAACATCAAACTGCCATTAATAAAAGAATTTGCAATAGACTTTAAAAGTCTTTTAGTAAACTTATTCATTTATCAAGATCTTGTTATGAAATTAGCTACTAATATAAAATATAATAATATATTGTTTAAATATTTGTAAATTATGAATGAAATATAAAAAAAATAACTCTAAAAGTTGTTTCTAATTATATTAGAGAGCCTAAAATTTTGGTAAATTTGTAGGTTTGTTGCGGGTTTCTTTAATAGCTGACAAGCAAGTAATTATTTTATGTTTACTTTTCCTGGTGTAATTATTTATTTATTTACATATTTGTTTATTTATTTATTTGTCTTTGTTGACCAAGAAAGTCCAACTGGGCAGAGTCCATTTTCAGTGGAGGCTGGAGATTAAATCTCCACCACAGTACATTTATATTAACAAGAAAATTTCAAACAGTTCTCAGAAAAACAGCAGTTACATTTGTCATGAAATTTTAAACATAATTACAAGACAGGTATATACAGTAAAGTATTTACATCAACAATTATAAGTCTATTCAGTCGTTTCAGCTGAAAAATCTTGCAGAAGTAAATGGATTGATACTGCAGAAGGAAAAACATTATTGTAAACAAGTTTAGAGTTCTTATATTTCAGTAAAAAAATGTTTGCAAGAAGTTCAAGGTATGTAATTAATTAAGTTATAAAATTATGTAGAAATGGAGATTTTAGTATTGCATAGGTTTGTAAAAAGTTCAAGAGATATAATGAAATAAGTTATAAAATGTTGTAGTGGAGGGGAGATAGTAGTAGTATGTAGGAGGATAGTGGTAATAGCATATGACTGAGAGAGCGTGGTAGGGGATCGGGTCTGTTTGTATAGGAGGATAGTGGTAATAGCATATGACTGAGAGAGAGTGGTAGAGGATTGGTTCTATTTGTATAGAAGGATAGTGGTAATAGCATATGACTGAGAGAGAGTGGTAGGGGATTGGTTCTATTTGTATAGGAGAATAGTGGTAATAGCATATGACTGAGAGAGAGAGTGGTAGAGGATTGGTTCTATTTGTATAGGAGGATAGTGGTAATAGCATATGACTGAGAGAGCGTGGTGCAGGATTAGTTCTATTTGTATAGGAGGGTAGTGGTAATAGCATATGACTGAGAGAGAGTGGCAGGGGATTGGTTCTATTTGTATAGGAGGATAGTGGTAATAGCATATGACTGAGAGAGAGTGGTAGAGGATTGGTTCTATTTGTATAGAAGGATAGTGGTAATAGCATATGACTGAGAGAGAGTGGTAGGGGATCGGTTCTATTTGTATAGGAGGGTAGTGGTAATAGCATATGACTGAGAGTGGTAGGGGATCGGTTCTATTTGTATAGGAGGATAGTGGTAACAGCATAGGACTGAGAGAGAGTGGCAGGGGATCAGTTCTATTTGTATAGGAGGACAGTGGTAATAGCATATGATTGAGAGAGAGTCGTAGAGGATTGGTTCTATTTGTATAGGAGGGTAGTGGTAATAGCATATGACTGAGAGAGTGGTAGGGGATCGGTTCTATTTGTATTGGAGGACAGTGGTAATAGCATATGATTGAGAGAGAGTCGTAGAGGATTGGTTCTATTTGCATAGGAGGACAGTGGTAATAGCATATGACTGAGAGAGTGGTAGGGGATTGGTTCTATTTGCATAGGAGGACAGTGGTAATAGCATATGACTGAGAGAGAGTAGTAGGAGATTGGTTCTGGTTGTATAGAAGGACAGTGGTAATAGCATATGACTGAGATAGTGTGGTGTAGGATTGGTTCTGTATGTATAGGAGGACAGTGGTAATAGCATATGACTGAGAGATTGGTAGAGGATTGGTTCTATTTGTATAGGAGGACAGTGGTAATAGCATTTGACTGAGAGAGAGTGGTAGGGGATTGGTTCTATTTGTATAGGAGGACAGTGGTAATAGCATTTGACTGAGAGAGAGTGGTAGGGGATTGGTTCTATTTGTATAGGAGGACAGTGGTAACAGCATATGACTGAGAGTGAGTGGTAGAGGATTGGTTCTGTTTGTATAGGATTATAGTGGTAATAGCATATGACTGAGGGAGAGTGATGTAGTTTTGGTTCCGTTTGTATAGGAGGACAGTGGTAATAGCATAGGACTGAGAGAGAGTGGTAGGGGATTGGTTCTATTTGTATAGGAGGATAGTGGTAATAGCATATGACTGAGAGAGAGTGGTAGGGGATTGGTTCTATTTGTATAGGAAGATAGTGGTAATAGCATATGACTGAGAGTGGTGTAGGATTGGTTCTGTTTGTATAGGGCAGTGGTAATAGCATATAGCTGAGAGAGAGTGGTGTAGGATTGGTTCTGTTTAGACTGCCTGTTCCAAAATGGTGTATCTAGAAGTTTTATAACTTAGGCATACAGGAGATGCATAAGAGGGACAGAGTGGTGAATAGGGCAGTTAGAAAAAGAGCAAGATGAGAAGTGTTCTTTAAGAGGGGGATGTGAAAAGGGATGTATTGATTCAAGTGCAGGAGAGGAAGCTGTTAGGGGTGTAATGATTCAAGATGAGGCGAGCCAAAAGTAAGTGAAAAGCAATAAGAAGCTTGTTCTTTTACTAGAGGTCCCAACCTGGTGATGAACATGAGCATAACCAGAACTGGGTAAGGTATTGTTTGTGCTGGATTTTACAGATTAAGAGTTTGTTAAGCATTTTCACTTGTGTAGGAATGGTGTTTCAGAGTTTGGAGATGTAGTATAGTGAGTCTCCTCATGAATTATCTGCTTTAGTAATGATTAATAGTAATTTATCACCAGAACAGTGGTCCCTTGTGGGGGTATAGGGAAATAATATGTTTTTTTTTAATGCAGGGCATGATTCATGATAATATATCAGTTTGTCTGCCATAACTAGCTCAGAGCTAATTATGTAGTTGTTAAGCTCTAGCCAGTTTAGCTACTTTAAGGCTTGGCAGTGGTGAGCTCAGTATGCAGTGCTGGTAGCAAATTTAGTTACTTTGTTATAACATGAGGCTAGTCTAGCTTTTAGTGAAGAGTTTAGGTTTGTAAGCATTGATAAGGCATATAAAAGGCTTGGAAGCAAATAGGACAAGGCAAGGTTTTTTTTGCTGGGTCTGTAAGGTACTGTTTTGCCCTGTACATGGAGCTCAGTTTCTGCTTGGTCTTTTTAACTGTTCGAAGAATATGTTGATCAGATTTAAGATTGTCATCTATTACAATGCCCAGTAATTTAATCTCTGGTACTACAATTTTAGTATTATTTGCAGATGTAACCAAAAAAGATTGTTTTTGATGGCCATAATGTTTTGAGGTAAAGAGTATCAATTTTGTTTCTCCAGAATTAAGGAGTAGGTTTGAAATTTTTAGCCCGGTTTCAATTGAAGAGAAAGAAAGTCTTGTAGTCTGGATATTGTGGGGGCTGTACATATTAGAGTCGAGTTATCTGTGCATTGTACTATATTTGCTTGGTGTATGGCAGTGGGAAGCTTATTTATAAAAATATTAAAAAGAAAGGGTCCGAGCATAGAGCTCCAAAGGGTACCTATGGCAACTGGAAGAGAGGAAGAGAGGTCCTGTTGCCATCTGACTGCTTGTTGCTTTCCGGATAGATAACAAAGAAAGCATTTAAGTCAGGATTAAGAGAGGCATACAAAAGGGAGTTCAGTGAGTAAATGTTGTGTGATACATTGTCAAAAGCTTTGGATAAGTCTTGAAATACACTTGACACTAGTTTACCTAAGTTACTAGGTTAGGTGCATTTAGGAAATACCCACTTTTGCAGGAAGATTATATGAAGTAAGCTATGAAAAATACTAAGATGACTTCATCTGCCAGTCTAGATGGTTGTAATGGTTTCTTTTTAAGAGGTGTACTGAGAACTTGTATCCCAATTTAAAATATTTATTTCAGAGTTATTTCAATGAAGGTCAAATGTTAGATTAATGGAAACAGGCTATTGCCATCCCAACTTGAAAATGTAATACAAGACATACTATCAATGATTATAGGACTATTGGCCTCACTTGTATTCTTGGGAAGTGTTTTGAGTGGGTAATGAGCTTATCCTTTAAATATATGTTTAACTTTAATACTGGCATCATTCATCATGGATTCATTTCTGGTAGTTCAAGTTTATCAAATTTCATTAATTTTTATGAATATATTGTAAATTCATTCGAATAAGGCTTTGCTATAGATTTCATATATCTGGATTTGGCTAAAACCTTTGATTCCATCCTTCATATGTTTTTTGCTGATATCTTATGTAAAGCAAGCATGAACGCTTATGTTGTATGGCAGGTACTAACTTACGTATTAAGTAGAGACTGCAGAATTAGAATGAGAAATAAGTGTTCTGTGATTGTTTGTAAAGGATTTACAACACGCGTCTGTATTGGGACACTACTATTTGGGCTACTAAAGAGTGACTGTCCAACTTCTGATCGAGTTTGGATCAGCAAATTTGCTGACATTATAAAAGTTGGCTGTTTTGTTACACAGAGGACCACAGTTACAATATCTTCAAAAATATCTTGACAATTTAGCTAGTTGGATGCAGTTGAGGGGTATGAAATGTAAAACAGAAAAATGTACAGTCTTGCAATTTAGGACCAATAGCCTTATGCATTGAATAATCTTGTTTGTAATTTATCTAATAAGGTGGAGTTGGCTATTTTAGTAGACACATCTTTAACATATGAGGCACATATTAATAATACTGTTAGGAAGTTTTATGGTCTTATAAATAATATACTTTGTAGTTTTTCAGCCAGGGATAGGAATGTAATGGTTAAACTGTACATTGTTGGAAAGTCCTATCATTGAATATGGTGGCTGTTTTTGTACAACAGGTGTTCCCAGTTATGGAGGTTAGAACATTTACAAGAAATAAAAAAAAATGAACAAGCACAGGAATCTGTCTAGTTCCAACCTCAATAAGATGAGCATTGAGGAAAAAAATAACCGAAAAACTAGTATCGTTAAAACTTCGTTGATGAGCTCAGTCACAATAAATAATTTGCAAAAATCAGGAAACCTAGGTAGTGTTCCAAAGTAACAAGCCTTTATTCGTCAAAGACAAGCGATCTTCAGTAATGAAAAAAAAATCAGAAATGCTGATTTTTTTTTTAACTGAGGATCGCTTGTCTGTGTCGAATAAAGGCTTGTTTCTTTGGGACACTACCTGAGTTTCCTGATTTTTGGAAATTATTGTGACTGAGCTCATCAATTAATTTTTAAGACTACTAGTTTTTCTGTTTTTAACATTTACAAAAAACATTAACAAGCAGGTGGCTGCATGTGATCATTTACTTTATATTAAGAGGCTTGAAAAATTATTTATTTACTCAATTGCTTATAGATTATTGAGGTCATATTTCATTTTAATGGTTGAGTATCTAACTGATTACATTTTTGCTGCTTTGTTGGGTGAAAAAATGATTATACTATCAATATCAGGAATAAAAATACTTTGGTAGCAATAATCTCACCTACCCATCTGCTTTAGACAATGCTATCTTAAGCTGTTCAAAAAAGATTAGGATCTGGGTTTGGTAGTGTACAACAGGTTGAAGTATGAAGATAATCTGTCACTGGTTATCAAGAAATGTTATGCAGTAATTAAAGATATTTTACACAGTATCACTAGTTGTGATGAGACAATATTGCTCTCTATTTGAGATGAGGGGCACCAGACCCGGAGCAGGCATCAGGTGTCAAATGAGCCAGCTACAGCTCTAGCTGAATGACTCATATAGAATGGATGTTGCTGGAATATGGACAATGTTAAGAACACTATTGCAACAGGTGCTTCAGAGCACCTCTGAAAGCAACTGATGACTGGAAGTACAAGAGCCTATGTTGCAAACACATTCTGCTGCATTGAAACAATATAATCAAACTCTGGCTAAACATGAAGATGATCTAAAAAGCATGGTGCACCAGTGAAGAATACTAAAACCTATCTTGGACCATCAGGAGAACTACTGCCACAGAAATAATTTACAGATAATCAGATCATGTGATTTTGTGGGAGGCACATTGATACTATCAAGTTTGCTGATAATAATTTTCAAACCTTAATGGATAAGTTTAGTTACTGGAAGGTGGAATGGGCCAGGTGTTGAAACCAGTGAAGGTGGGAGCTGAGATGAGATTTGTGTTGAAAATTCACCTAATATTTCAATTTAACAGCCAGGTTGTGGTCTCTAACCTGAAGTTACAATTATAAAAAGGGGGTAGAATAAAAGATAGTGAGTTTATATCCATTGATAAGGATGATTTAATTAACTTTGCTGAACATGAAAATGAAGAATGTATTAACAAAATATTATGACCAAGAAAAGAAATGGAAAAGTATGTGAAGATGTTATTAGATTATTCAAATCTCATTAGGAATTAAAAAAAACTGTTGATGCACGAGTTTATAAATGAAAATACTATTTTGAGAGACACACACCAAAAAATGTTAGCCCTGGGTGATTCTGTTATGACCCACTGTAAGGAAACTAATTAGACTAGATAAAGAAGCAATGATGGTCTCCTTCTTACTTGGCTTGAACTTTACTGGCATAAGTTGTGTCATACAAAGGTTCTCATCAAAGTAGAAGATGTTTATTATTCATGATGGAGTAAATGATTTGTGGCACACTCCATTAAACTATACTAGACATTGCTGAATGTTTGGAAAGTAAAGAGATTCACTGTGTACTTAGTGAAATTATTCCATCATTGTCGTGGTCAGATTAATTATTTACAAAAGCACATCAGTTAGCAACTTGCTAAGGCAATTAGCTTTGAATCATGTTAAGTACTGGGAAGACTGTGTTTTGGGCAGTAGGTGATTTTCTAATGACATGTTACAGCTGAATTCATATGGTGCTTCTTTTGTTGCTGAGAAGTTATCTGACTATATAAAACATTTTAGAGATAAGCTCTGGACTAGGGAGTGGTGTAGTAACACCAGATGTGATAGAGTTATACAATGTTACTACTTTAACACACAATTTTTAGGAAATAAATGTGATAAACGTGTAGAGTTATGTTATTGAATACTCTCTATGGATAACTTAATCCACTGTTTTGCTTTTTTTTGGACCAGTTAGAAAAGTATTTACATTATAAGAATATTATAGTCTTAGGTGATTTCAATTACCCAGGAACTTCATGAAATGATCATTATGTGCATTTGAAAGAAAATGTATTAACATGACTACATTTGTTAATATGACACAATTGGTTGCAAAAGGGAATAGAGGTTCAAACAGTTTCTTTAAACTACAATACCTGAAAGTATAAGTGATTTTCAAATTCAGCCTTTGCTTGGATGCTTTGAACACTACTCTTTAATGTTTGATCTTAACCTTCTATTATTCATAAAGAAATAAAAAGATTTAAAAAGTTTAATATACATAATCTCAATTATTGCTCCCTAATCGAAAGCACAATTGCTACAAACTGGTTATCTTATATTGTCTTAGACTCCTGGGACTATGGCTATTAGAATGTTGAAGGACATTTATTTACTGGAACATTAGCTACTGAACATGAAATTAAGGAAGGATTCCACTATCCTATGTGATAGAGAACTGGTGCTGCGGTAGCATTGTCGCCTCACAGTTAGACGTTGCCCGTTGGATTCTCAGTTAGAGCGTCTTCTGTGTGGCGACATGCGTGAACGGGCATTCCTTCATTTAAGGTTGTGCATTAGGCCTGGCAAGCCAGCACGTAAAACTCTACTGCCAATCATTAGCGGACCAGAGTTCCGCTGTGGCAACCCCTAACCGGGAAAAGCCAAAAGACACAAACAAACAAACTCAAGAAGAAGAAAATAAATTATAATCTTTATAAGAAATATCCCATCAGTATGAATAAATAATTTTTAATAGCCTATGTAAGTAAGAAACTTGTATAAAATAAGACAAGCCAAAATTAATTTTGAAACTCATTTGCTAAATGATCCTATAAATAAAAAATGTTATATAAATGTTAACTCATGCAATAATGCTACACTGTCTCCCTGTATATGAATTGAAGGTATATTAACATCAGAACCAGAAATCATAGCTAATACATTTAATAATCTTTTTTGTTAATGTTTGTACTAACACTACTGATAAGTCTAAAAATCTTATTTTAGTGTATGGTCAATCCTCGGGATTCAGCAAACTTCCATACTGGAATAGCTTATTCCTGTACGGAAGGGACAATTCCCATATAGCACAGCAGTGTGCCATGCATAAGCATGAAGGTACGCTGCCATGCTGCAATATGTACACGGAAATGTGTACGAGCACAGGAGGCATGTTTGAGAGCAGTGGTCTCACAAGATACATGCCCCCTGCACACTAGAATTGCCATATGGCAATGTAAAATGAGCGAGAACCCTTGTAAAACACCCAACCCATCAGGGTAAGAAATCTGGACAAAGCCATAAGGAACAATCATCCCACAAAGCCATAAAATTGATAGAATAGCAAGTTTAGCAAAAGCACATAGCGCACACCTTTCAACCTGTCAGAGTAAGGAATCAGTACAAAGCCATAAGGGACAATCATCCCTACAAAGCCAGAAAGTTGCTAGAATAACAGGTTCAGCATTAGCATGGATATACGGAAGTGTACAAATTAAAAAAACACAATAAATACATTTTTTTAAAATATGTAATAAAGTTTAAGTGTAGCTGTGCTTAGCCCAGCTGATATGGCAGGATAAGTTAAAAAGCAATAGACATCCAACATAAGCATAAGTGCAGTAGTATAGCAGTTAGAGCATACGCCTTGCATGTAGTCATTCACAGTTCGAGTTTCACTAAAGACATTTCCATTTTGTATGTGTAAACATTACAATTTTAATTTATTTGTATATTTATGTAGGAAGTAACATATTTTTCTCAACCAGAGTAGTGTATTAGGCCCAGATGTGAGGTGTCAGTGTAATAAAGTAGTGAAATCCCCATATAAACACAAGTGCCCCATACAGTATAGTCACATAAGAATAAATTAATTACAGCACATTGGGGGATGTCAGGGAAAGTAAATAATTCTATATTATGTAATGAATGATGAATCAATCTCATGCAAGTGTTAAACCAATATAACAAAACATAAGCAATGTTAAGCATTGCACATCTATGCTAACCGGGTGTAAGCATTGTTTACATATGAATACTAAGCAATGAATAGCCCAGCTAAGTGGATTTGCACATTGGTAAGCAATGCTGAAACTGCCCCTTTAAGCACTGCCAACCTTAGTTAAGCAGGTTTGCCCGTATCTTAGCTTAGCTCAGCATTTTCAAAACCATCCAATCATGGCAAAGGGCAAGAAATCGGTCATATTTAAATGCCGCAGGCAGGAATACAGCTCATAACTGGTTGTAGTGCTCCACTGTAGGCAGTATGGCAGATGTTGGAGAGGGCATGGGCTTTCAGGTGCAGCACTGGGGCATACAGGAGTCTAAGATCATGGTAGGACTCCTGGTAAAAAAAAAATGACGTGAGACTGCTGCAGGACCGATACCAGGTCTCCCAATATAAAGCGGAAGCCTGGGAAAGTCTTGCCCATGATCTCACCAGTGCCACTGGTATCCCTCGGACTAGTGAGCAGGTCCAGCACTACTATGACGACTTGAAACAGAGGAAGAAGGAGCTCTTGGAACATTGGGTCCAAGAAGCAAGAGAAAGGGGAGATGTCCCAGCAGTGTGTAAGTATTCATAGCAATAACTGTTTACCAAAGTCCAGCCTGTGTATATGATGGATAGGTATGCATAAATGCTTCTCTATTTTCATTACAGCTCCAGCTGAGCAGGCTGTGGACCAGGAATCCCTTGCCAGCAGGTTGCAAAAGCTGCGTCGCGAGGCTGGTGAGTAACAATCCTGCTTGTAATAGTCATACCAAATAAATATAGAGGAGTAAAATGTCACCTGGAAGTATAAAAAATGTGTATGGTTTCTACTGAATGAACCAGACAATATGACAGTAATAGTCCCATATAGGTCATATTTAAATAAAAGTGTAATTGCCTAGCAATAAAGTTCTAAATCACGGACTGGTTGTGTTTACTCCAGTATTGTTTGGGCTCACATGTTGCATTCACCAAGATCTGATATCCC